>NW_026725564.1:0-55902 GCF_029784015.1 Lycium ferocissimum
TATGATATGATTTTTCTCACCGGGTCCCTCACTAGAGGGCCGGATGTACGGTATATATGTACGATGATATGATGACACGATTATGATTTGATTTTACTTTCCGATATATGTCTATGCATGATAAATGTTTTGAAAGGCAAGTCTTCCGATTTCTCTGTACTCTTTACTTCAGTATGATCCCGCTTATTGTATTTCATGCTTTACATACTCAGTACATATTCCGTACTGACCCCCTTTCTTCGGGGGGCTGCGTTTCATGCGCGCGGTATACCCGAGGTGAGTGAAGATATTAGTAGAAGATGTTCCGGCGGGATTGGCGAGCTCCGATTTCTTCGGGTCTTTGCCGAGTCAAAGCATTATGTTACGACAGTTTGTTCTATGTTAGAGACTTTGCAAACAGTGTCGTGGTTATAAGATGTCAGTTGTGTAAGCGGCTATGTAAGCCGATGTATCATTACGCATTGTATTAAAAGTTTCATATGTTACAGATTTTCTTTGATTCAAGAAAGGCAAAAAAGCATGTTATTCTTCGGAAGATTTACGTTATGTATTTGTGTCATGATTTGAGAGTCAGCGTGATTACGAGTATTATGTGAGTCAGCGGGTTCGCTCGGCCCTAAATAAGGGTCGGGTGCCCATCACGCCCTAACAGAAATTAGGTGTGACATGGGTATTCATGGATTATGGACAGGTTCATGACAATCGTAATGATATACAAGAATACAATTATCTATAACATGATTGAGTATGATAATACATATATTTAATTAACTTGTATCTGAGGTATTTCATGAACTGAAGCATAATTCTCTAACTCGGAGGAGAAATAGGGTTTCATGAATTAACATGGCGTGGGGAAGAACAATATTGTTCCTACGCGTTGATAAAAAGCCCTACATACCTATAATCACTCAAATCTAATGAGCTATACTACTTCTCTGATGAAGAATGGCAAAACCCTAGCTTTGAATTGCTTGAGAAGGATTTACCTTGGAAATCCTATGTTTTGGTTGAAGAATCATGTTACTAATCATGAATTAGTGTTGAAATTGCTTAGGAATTATTAGATTTATCCTACCTTGACATTGGAGGATGAGGAGAGGAGAAAAATGGGTGCTTAGGGTCTTAGAACGAAGTTGGAACGTCAAAAATGACATAAAATCATCTAAGGTCACTTTTATAGGCCTGGGGCGAAGTATGATATGACCCAAATTGGCATAAGCCCCTCAAGACCTTTCACACATAGCCAAGTAAAGGAGCTCCAAGTACTCCCAGCCATGTTCATGAGAAGAGGAACGTTGGAAAAGCTTGAGGAGAGGATTTTAAGAGTCTACAACATCTGGGAGATAGCTTGGGAGGATCTTGAATAGGCCACTTCAAAAAGTGGCTAGGAGCGCAAAGTGGCTAGAAATGCAATTCATGGCTAAAAGATGCAAATCTTGGTCTAGAATTCAATTCAAGAGTTTTGCAGAAGGGGATAGAAATACCAGATTTTTCCATAGTCTGGTCAAGGGAAGAAGGAAGAGGAATCTTAAAAGAAGATTAAAAATGCTAATGGATCATGGTTGACAAATGTGGAAGAGATTGCTGCAGAAGTTATTTCCTTTTATCTGAAACAGTTCACACAGGAAGCTGATCAGACTGATTCACCTTTGTTTAATCATATTCCATCACTGGTTTCTCAAGAAGAAAATAAAATGCTTTGTGTAGTACCTACTTTGGAGTAGGTGAAGAAGGCGCTTTTTTGAGTTATCAGGAAATAGTGCCAGTGGTCCAGAGTGTTTAAATGGTTTCTTTTACCACTCATGTTAGGATATTGTTGTTGCTGATGTGTAAAGTGTTGTGAAAACCTTTTGAGATGGCCATACACTTCTAAAGGAAATCACACACACTAATCTAGTCTTGCTACCAAAGAAGAATGAGGTGGAGACATTTTCAGACATGAGGCCTATTAGTCTTAGTAATTTCATTAACAAAGTCCTTTCCGTGGTAATTCATGATAAATTGGAGGCTATCCTTCGAAAGTTGTTTTATCCAAACCCATCTGGATTTGTAAAGGGTAGAAATATCATAGAGAATGTGTTGTTGACACAGGAGATTGTTTCAGATATCAGGTTGAGGGGAAAACCTACTAATGTTATACTTAAAATTGACATGACCAAGGCTTATGACATAGTGTCATGGTTATTTTTAACCAAGGTGCTAAGAAGGATGGGCTTTGTAGAAGTCTATATTGATATGATTTAGGGGTTGGTTTCTAATAACTGGTATTCTATACTCATCAATGGTCAGGCTTATGGTTTTTTCCATTCTTCTAGAAGGTTCAAACAAGATGATCCCCTATCTCCTGCACTTTTTATCCTGGCAGCTGAGGTTCTGTCAAGATCTCTTAATTCATTGTTTGATGATAAGGAATTCAAAGGTTTTGGAATGCCAAAATGGATCCCTCAGTTGAATCATCTTGCTTATGCCGATGATACTATCATCTTTTCATTTGCAGACAGTTCTTCTTTGAAACAGATTATAGAGACTTTGTAGAGTTATGAAAGCATTTCTGTCCAGTTGATCAATAAGAATAAGATTTCTTTCTATATGTACTATAAGGTGCCACAGATTGTAGTAAAAGAAGTGGAAAGTATCCTTTGGTTTTACCAGAGGGGATTTTCCTTTTGTATATCTTGGCTGCCCAATTACACATGCTAGGAAAAGGAAGGCTAACTACTACGAGTTGCTTAAAAAAGTGAGGGAAAAGCTGCATACATGGAAAGGGAAACTATTATCACCAGGTGGAAAATCAGTGTTGATTTCTAGTATTCTTCAAAGCATACCAATTCACCTGTTGTCTGCTTTGAAACCTCCTACATATGTTATCAAGGAGTTGCATAAAATTTTCAATAAATTCTTTTGGATTAACAAGGAAGATGGGAGATGCAGGCATTAGGCAGCATGGTTAAATATGTGTTATCCAAAGCATGAAGGGGGATTAGGATTTAGATCAATTTTTGATGTCTCTAAAGCTTTGGAAGCCAAGCTATGGTGGAGGTTCAGGACTTCAAATACACTTTGGTCCAATTTTATATGGATCAAGTACTGCAAGAAACAATATCCTCAATATGTGCAGTAGAAGGGTGGTTCTCAGAATTGGAAAATGATGCTTGATGCAAGAGACAATATTGAGCAGGAAATTTAGTGGGAAACCAGGTGTGGTACCGCAAATGTGTGGTATGATAACTGGATCAAGATTGGTGCTCTATATTATGTTCTTGATGAGATTGATGAATCAGTGGAGGATATTAAAGAACTAATGCTAGATGGAGGCTGGAATCTTATGAAACTACAACAGCTGTTTCCTGCTGATATTGTCTCTCATATCACTACTGAACTAGACTTTACAGAAGTGTAACAAGAATGGGACAAGTCTTGGTGGATGATGACTAGTAATGGCTTATTTTCTGTATCTAGTGCATGGGAACTATTGAGGCAAATAGGTCAATAATATCATGTTTTCAAGAATTTGTGGATTAAAGGTTTCCTTTCAAGATCTCTTTCTTTCTTTGGAGATTGTGGAAATTTAAGATTCTTGTGGATGAAGTTCTTACAAGCATAGGAATAAATGTGGTATCAAGGTGTTGTTATTGTAGAATTCATCATCAAGAAACTATTGACCACTTGTTTTTAAATGGAGAGCTAGCAGTTTTAGTATTGAAGGAGTTTAATTCTACAGGTGGTTTCAATATGAACTGTTTTCAGGTTTAGCAAGCTATAAGGATATGGTGGAATGCTTCATGTCACTATAAGTTGAAATCAGTATACAAAGAAGTCCCTTCTATTATTGTGTGGCAGATTTGGAAGTGGAGAAATAATGTGTTACATGGCGGTTCATGTTCCTTTTTCAAGTTGATACATGACATCAACTTGAATTTATATCTATTGTGCAAAGCTGTCACACCCTAATTTCCGTTAGGGCGTGATGGGCACCCGACCCTTATTTAGGGCCGAGCGAACCCGCTAACTCACATAATACTCACAATCACGCTGACTCTCAAATTATAACACAAATACATAACGAGAATTTTTCGAAAAATAAGATACATTTTTCCCTTTTTCGAATCCATGAAAATCGTAACATATAAAAAAAACATATAGGACTTATAATACAATGCGTAACAACTCGTCGCCGACATAGCCGCTTACATAACCGACATCTTATACCTGACAACGTCTGTACGCAAAGTCTCTAACATATCAACTTGTCATAACATATTACTACGGCTCGGCGGCGCTCCGACCCGGAGCTCGCCAATCATTTGGAATGTCTCCTACTAAAATCTTGACTCATGCAGGTGTACACACGCGGCATGAAACGCGCCCCCGAAGAAAGGGGGTCAGTATGGAATATGTACTGAGTATGTAAAGCATAAAATGTAATAAGCGGGGTCACGCTGAAGTAAGAAGTACAGAAAATCATAAGGCTTGCCTTTTAAAAACCTTTATCATACGTATGCATATATCGGTAAGTAAAATCATGTCATAATGCTGTCATCATATCATCGTACATGTATATACCGTACCCGGCCCTCTAGTGAGGGACTCGGTGAGTAAAATCATATCATTATCATGTGTGCATGCAAGTATACATATATATATACCGTGCCGGCCCTCAGTGAGGGACTCGGTGGTGCGTGTCCGGCCCCGCTAGCAAGGGACTCGGTATGCCATCCTGGCCGCCATCCCCATCACATCACATCACATCATCATATCATATATATATACATATAGCGTACCCGCCCCTCTAATGAGGGACTCGGTGAATAATGCAGAGGAATGTGCACGAATACGTACCCGGCCCGGGACTCGGTGGAAGATGCATTGAGGCATGCACGAGCGGAGTAGTGACAAACCATATGCACATAAATCGTTTCAGAGACTCAATGAAGTAATCATAAACGAATCGTCATTTGAAAATTGGGACAATAGTTATATCAAAAATCTTTCGGACGGTACTCGGAAACATAATAGTTATCATAAGTATATCAAAGTAATCCGATTCCTTTTCCGAGAGTTACGGACATTTATAGACATAGGATTCATTAGGAACAAAGTTCTTTACGCAATGTTTGGAATCCAAGCATACATAAAACTTAAGAACCATATAAAGAATGCTACATCATGAAGCAAACGAAAATCATATGCACATTCGGAACGTAAGAACGGAGTTACCCCAAGTACAAATCATGTCATACCTTAATTACATCTAAGACATGCCAAAGAAGGAAGGAGTAAGCCTTACATACCTTAGCCGCTTCTTAAGCTAATCAAACTTGATTCTCGATTTCTCACAATCTACAATAACGTCATTAAGTATTAACCATTAGCCATAAGCACTTATGCATCCAATGCCAAATTAACACCTTATCTACCGAAATTTCGGCGGCATTTTCCCTATAAATTGGACATCCCGAGAATTTAACTCGGCCCGAATATCAACAACAACAACACAACAATACCAACAACATCAATAATCGTCACAAAAAACACACTATAACGTAAATAGTCTTCTTTTCTACATAAGGCGACAACTTCCATTCTAACTTCACAATTCCAAGCTAATACCAACATTTCTATATTCATTTACTAATCAAAATCATTCCAACACAATCCCGAAATATTCCATATCATTATACAAAATATTTGCAAAATATACAAGAATTCCACCAAAATCATAATTCATCAAAACCTCCAATTTTCAACATAAACGTCCGCAACACATTTTTTTCTTCCAATTTCACACCTACAACCATCACCATTTTGCGTCTTACAACTTCGTTTCCTCAATTACATAATTTATAATAAAATCACATACTTTCCAACAACAACTCAACAACCAATTTTGCATACTAACTTGAACTAAAATTCTTCCATTTGCATTCAAAAGGCCATTGCGACACAATTAACATAATAAATTGAAATTGTTCATTCCCCTCCATTACAACACCACACGGCTACATACATATATATATATACATTCATGAAACTTCCATATTTTCACCAAGTCTGCTCCTTTCTACATTCTACAACATCAACACGACCTTTACAACATATAAAGAGGGATTGAATCATACCTTTTTCTCCCAACTTCTTCACTTGGCTCAAGTGTTAAATCGACGAAACGAACGACTTATCTTCCGAAATAATTACACCACGTTGTAGAGGACCCTTGAATTAGTGGGAATGCATAAAGAAAACAATTTTGGGAGAAGATTTCCCATGGTTCATTTTCTTCTTACCATGGCCGAATAGGCCCATGGCTTTTTCCTTCTCTTCTTTTTTTTCTCTTTATGAAATTTCTAGAGATGCCAATGAATAAGATGACTTAATAAGTCATCTTATGAGACTTATTTATTATTAAGCCCCTCAAATATAAGAATTTAATCACATGACCTTATCTTTTCTCCCCAAAATTCTAGAGTTTTCTTCTTCTTTTTCTTGAACTTTCTAACATAGTCAAAGAAGACCAAGTGTCTTCTTTTGTACACTTTAGTCCCAAACAATGTGGGCATATGCTTATGCCACACGGCCAACATGGAAATTTCAAGAATTCTCTTGAATACTTGTGAAATTACCATTTTGCCCCTAGGCTTCCACAATATTACCATGAACCATTTTGCGAATTTCCCCTTTTTGCCCTTAACCTTTCTCAGTAATTTCATACTAGTAATGTTCATAAACAACATTCATAACCACTTGTACATTAAAATAACTTTGAAAGATAGTTATTCCCTTAACTTTGTCACGACTTCCTTAAAATATCTGAACGTGCAAAATGCGGGATATAACAAAAACCATCTTTCCCAAGATTCAGAATATTCCAAAGAAGTGGTGTGATATTATTGATTATTTTGAGCAGTTGAGGCCAAGAAAAAGCAGCAAGACAGTGACTTGTTTTTTGCCATATCCTGGTTGGTATAAGTGTAACAGTGATGGTGCATCTAGAGGCAATCCTGGTCCAAGCTCTATTTCCATTTGTGTTAGAGATCAAAGGGGTGATCTGGTCTATCCTGAGGCAAAAAGAATACAGGATGGTAACAATATGATTGTTGAAGCACTTGCTATAAAAGTAGGTATTGAATACTGCATTGGCAAGGAACTGTGCCCTTTGATAATGGAGACTAATTCATTGTCCTTGAAGCAATTTATATATGGAGCATGGAATATACCTTGGAGTATCAGCATGATTGTTAAGGAGATTCATAGACTGATAAGGGGAAAGCCTGTGAGGGTGGAGCATATGTTCAGAGAAGGCAATGGTGTTGCAGAATTTTTAGCTAACTGTGCTTTTGATTTTGCAGGTACACAACATTTCAACAGTTTCAATGATCTTCTAACAATGGCTAGGAAATTAATTAATGTTGATCAAGCTCAGATCCCAAATCTGAGAATCAGATATGCTTTTGATTCATTTCATCACAGTTGAAGATAACAAATGATCACAAGTAGTTGCATTCTGGTGTGTTGCTGCTGTGTTGATGACAATGCTATTTTGTAACATGATATCTGTAGATTTCCTGATTGAATATTCATTTGTATGGGTGGTATTAGTGTGGTTTCATGCTCATTCCCATACAGATGGTTTTCAACTAGTAAGTAGGCAGATCAATACTGAAGAACATGGCTCATTTTTCACTTCTTTGATTGGTTTTGAGCTAAGGTTCATCTTACATGAGAATTGTGAACTATCCTGGTAGCCTGAATTTGATTCAAGTAGACTTTATTCCATACCACCTGGTGAGAGCTTGAAGGTGTGATAAATGGAAGGAAGTCAAGGCACCAAGACTATATTTTCAATATGCATGAATTTTTGGCTTTTAGCTTAGTTAGGATATTTTTCTTTCTATATTTTGCTTTGCCTTTTCTTCTTTTCTTCTTTTGCTATTTTTTACAATAGCTTGTATAGATCTTTTGTTTTTAATGAAATTTCCCATCACAATGTGGTTGTTTTAGTTTTAAACAAAAAAAAAGTCTTCATTTGCTCCTTAGCTTGGTAATTGATAAAACTTGAGTGTTTTGAGATATTGTTCAGTTATCTAAGTATAGTTTGTTTAGTTGACCAAGTGTGATTTCTTAGTTTCTAATTAAATCCTTTCCATTGAATTCACATAGGATTGCTTATTTGTGGACTTCCAATTTTGAGTCATCTTTTGAATTCTAATAGTTTAGGTTCCTTGGTTGAATTCCAATTAGGAGTGTTTAGGTTTAGAATACCTAAATTTGCCTATAGAGTTCATAACTAAGTGGGTCTAACTCCTATCTTCTAATTTCTCATTCCCAATTCTTCATCTATCCCTTTTATTTCCTTTTGTTGTTTTTAAATTTCATAGAGTTTCAATTAGGTTTCTATCATTTGGTATCAGAGCATAGGCTAAGGATTATTCTTACAATTCTAATCCTAGGTTCTTAATAGTAAAAAAAAAATCAAAGAAATTCGTGTTGTTGTTTGGTTTGGACTTTTTTGAGGTTGGATTTGAGCTTATTGAGGTGGAAAACATCTATATACGAAGTTTGGAGTCTTTTGGTTGGGTTTTGAAGTGTTCACCATTGAAGGACCTTCAAGGTTTGAAAAATTCAAATCTGGTTTTGTTGATTGAGGTCAAATTGAAGCTATATTGATATTAGGCTTTGTTCTCCAAGTGAAGAGGAGCTTAGATCTGAAAATTGGGACAAAAATGAATTGATTTGGTCCTAGATTGAATTTTAGGTGTTCTTCAATGTTCATCTTTGTTCTTGGTGAAGAAGAAGATAAAAGGAAAGTTTGATCCAAGTTGCCCAAGTCAAAGGTGTCAAAAGTTATTTTTCTATCCTGAAAGGGTAAATACAAGGTTGAATGGACCTAAGGACTTTAGAAAAATCAGGAAATCTAGCTTAAATTTCAAGAAAAAAAATGAGGTACAAGATGTCACAATTGTAGCATTATATTGTCCCATTTAATGGACCGTATAACCATTTTAAACTCCGTATAATTGCACTGTATTTTGACGCAATGAGTCGAGCTCATTATTTTGTGACATTGAAATACGGGCTCCACAAATACGAACTGTATAAGTTTTGTTACACCTCACACTTTCAGAGCATGAGCACGCCACGTATTTCACCGTGTTAATGGAGTATTGAAGACGTCCCGTGAGGTTTTGAAAGGTACAAGTGATGGGAAGTACGTAGCAATGAAGTAAAGGATGAATTACAATCTCGTAAGTCGTAACCAGGAAGGAAAATGTTGGAACCAAAGGACATGACCATTATCAAGTATTATTAATGATAAATATCATGTATGGAGAGTTTCGGAAGATTCCGGAACCAAACAAATCGAAGAAAATAAGTTTGTCGAAAATTTGAAAAAAGTTGGCAGAATTTTGGACAGAATTGTGGGTCAATTTTGGAGGGGTATATCTTCAGGTATATTAAGAGTTTTAAGGTGTTTCAAAAGCCTAAAATGAATTCCGTCAAGTCTAGTTTCCAACGCAGCAAACCGCTCATCAAAACGACATCGGAGTAGGGAGTTATGGCCATTTTAAGATAACCCATCCAAGCTGCCAAATGGCTTCCGCGGGTCCCACTTGGGAAAGTCGGTGGAACCGACTTATGAGGGGTATAAAAACCCCATCAACCCTATTTTTTCAGCATTTTACACTCCCATGAGTTCTAGAAATCTCCTAACACATCCCCCAAACATTTATAGCCAATTAAATCAAGAATTTAACAAGATTACACCAAACTAGTCCATGAAAGGTGATTGTTCTTGCTTCTACTTGATGTTGGGATGAGTTTGGTCTTGAAGAAAGTTGGTGTGGCTAAAGTTCTTCAAGTATAAGGTATTTTCTTCATCCTATCTGTTATGTTGAGTTGATTTGAAGGTTTAGCAAGTCTTAAACGTGAAAATAGTTATGGAGGAAAGGTCATAAAGTGTTGTGTTGTAGTTGTTGTGTTTATGGGCTGTTTTGAGCATGTTGTTGCTGTGTGGTTGGGCTGATTTACATGTATATGAATAGTATTTAATGTTGTTGGTGCGTTGATGAGATTATGCTCCTTGATTGGGAAGAAAGCAAGTGTATATTGTTGTTGTATGTTGATAAAAATCGTGTGGGATGTTTTATGGAATATTTGGTATTGATGATGACGTTGTTGCTATTAGTATTGCTATTGTTGTTGTTTTGTTGGTATTGTGATTTCGGGCTAGGGATATAAACGGGGGGAGATCTTTGCTTGAATTTCGGCCGATTCTAAAGGGGTTTAATTTGAAGGCTTAAGATAAGCATATGACGATAGGCCTAACAATAATATGAATTCTCTTGAATGTAGATTTACGAGCTTGGGAGGATAAGCATTAAATAGTTAAGGTTAAGGCGACCGAAAAGGTATGTTAAGGCTAGTCCCTTTCTTTCAAAACCCATGATTTCTATGTTATGATTCCATAACCATCTTACTTCCAAAAGTTAGAAGTTCATGATTCTTAAAAGCTTCTTATGATATTAAAGATAAGATGTTTTCTATGATGAACATGATGATGATGATTCCATTTTTGGAGATTCCAAAGCTTACGATTTTGATGCTATTATGAAATTATTGAGCTTATTTCATGATTTCCTTAATTTTATCTATTGTTGTTGATCTCACTGTTACATCCCGTATTTTGAACGACGGGACGATTCGGGTTAACTGTGAAAAGTTAGGGTTAAGACCATTCCGGGATGCGAAGTCAAGACGTGTGACCTTCGATTTTGACATAGGACCTAAGTGTGTATGATATTATTGGCATGGGAATATTTTGGAAAATTTGGGACCAAAAGTGGAAGTCTTGAAAGTTGGAAATTATTGAGATTCAAAGGGCCATGTGGCCGGCCACTCTTGGAGTGGGCCATGGCCACATAGTTGGCCATTATATGAAATTAAATAGGATGACTAAGGGGCCATTTATCATCATCTTCACCACCTAGAAAAATCAAGAAACTTGGAGAGCAAAAAAAACCCCCCTATTCGGCCAAGAACTAGAAAAAGAGAATCCAAGATTTAGCCACCAAAAAAAATTATTCTTCCAAGCAAACCTACTAATTCAAGAGTGCTTATTAGCGTGGAAGCGTTGGATTGTTCGTTTTCATCCTTGGCCAACTTTGGACAAGTTGAGGATTTGTGAAGAAAGGTAAATTCTAATCTTGTTTTATGAGTTATGGAAGGTTTATGTGTGTTGTTGTATGTTAGTATGGATGAAATTCATGGAAATTTTGTATTTGGAGTTGAGGCCGTGTGAAGGGTATTTGGCCGTGCAAGTGTGTGTGTTGTGTTAAAGTTGGTGCATGAGTTTTATGTAGCATGTTTGGTTATTGTGGAGTGTTGAAATGAATGAAAATCATAAAGTATATACATATGGATGTGTTGGCCGAATATGGCCTTTGGTATGTGTCAAGAAATGAATTAGTTTTCTTGGAATTTTGGTTGTTGTGTTATGTGGATTTTATGTTGGAAATAAGAGTTTAATGGTTCAAATTGGTATGTTAAATGTTATGGGCTGATTTCGAAGGTTGTGTGCATTTAGCATAACTTTTATGTTTATGGAAATGACATGGTTAAAGTATGGATTGTTGGAATAAATCAAGATTTGAAATCGAGGAATGTGTTAGAGTTGAAGTTCTCGGGTTTGGGGCCAATTCGGGTGGAATGGAGTATTTGTTGGGTTGTTGGAAATATTGTATGAATTATTTAAAGAGTTCTTGAATGTTGTTTGAATGGTTTTAGATTGATAATTGAATATGCGTTCGTTTGATTATATGTTGGTTTGTAAGTATGTAGTTGTAGTAAGCATAATTGGAATATTGTTGGAATGTGTGGAGAAGGATTATGAATGTTCGAATGTGTTTGAATTGATTATGGATATTGTTGGAATGATTGTTGGTGTTGTTGTGTTGTTGAATTTGGCCGAGTTGAATTCTCGGGGTTGGTCTACTTTTAGGGGAAGTCTTTGCCCAATTTTCCCGTAGGATTATGTGTTGGTTTGAAAATAAGCTTTTGAATGCTTATAGTTGACATTGGTATTTATTGTCGTTATGTAGATCTTGGAGAATTCGAGATATAAGTTTGATTTGGATTAGCGTTGGGTGCGAGCGAGGTATGTGAAGCTTAACTCTTCTTTCTTTTGGCATGTCTTAGCTCAATATAGGCTACGATACTAGCCTCGAGGAAATTCCATTCTCATAATCCGAGCATGTCTAGGATTCGCGTTTGTCTTTTGGTACTCGTATGTTGACGTGTGAAAATATTGGTTTTGATGTTGTTGGAAAAATTGATTTTAAAGTTGCATAAAAACTTGGTTTAAAAGAGTTTTATTCTTAAACAATGTTGAAACTTCGAACTGCCGTAACTTTCGACTAAGGGCTCGGATTGCCTCGATATCGTTGTGGGAGGTTGTATGACGTGTGATGAGTGCGTTTTCCATAGGCGGGCCCGGCTCGGGTTGACACTCGTCCGTGGGTCCCGCGACCTTCCTTTGTACCTTTCTGATGACGTTTGAGAAGAGTTGGGTATGACGATTTTCCCCGATTCCCAAGTACGGTCATTTTACCTACTTTTTGAACTTATGATAATGATTTTATGCATATGGTTCTTGTCACGACCCAACTAGGGGCCGTGACGGGAACCCGATACTTGTACCGAGCACCCCTTACTTATCATTTCACCTGTACCTCTTAGCAAGTCATATGAACGGTGCTCTTTTTTTTTTTAACTAAACATTAACATTAGCAGCTTCATTATAAACATAGACCAGTTAGCTTCGCTATCACTTCATACAACGGCGTCAAGATGCCAAAATACCACATTTCGAGCGTACATCAACGTTGAACGTGTCTGTCCACGAGCCTCTAGACATACTATACATATACATAAGAAGGGCCAAGCTCTGTCATGCCCGAATATACACATACAAAACAGTACCAAGGAAGTGAGGCTCCGGAACAACTGGGAGCGCTGTCAAGTGCGGCTGGTAGAACTTCTAGGGATCAAATCCGCTTTGTCTGTCGGCCGACTCCGCGGCATGAAACGCGGCGCCCGCAAGAAGGGCGTCGGTACGAATAGTGTACCGAGTATGTAAGGCATGAATAGTAATATGCGAGAACATAAATCATGCGTAAAGACATAAAAGAATTACAACTCAAGTCACGGGGTAGAAACATAACTGTACAATAAGTGCCCTTGGCGAAACCGTGCTTTCTTAGCTTTCCTTACTCATTTATATATACACACATACATACATAAAAATAGAATATATAATATTGCCGAGGCGTCGCGGTACCGATCCATTTGACCATAAATATACATCCGCGTCCGGGCATCCCGCGTCCGGGACGATATCAAGTCATGTAATGCCAACTGATCAGGTGGATATGCGTATATAACGCTCTGCCATTACCTCCCTCTTCCCCATAAGTATATGAAAATTCCACGTATGAATATCGGCGTCTATAGCGCCCATGAATATATGAAAACTCCATGTATAAATATCGGCGTCTATAGCGCCCATAAATATATGAAAATTCTATGTATAAATATCGGCGTCTATAGCGCTCGACTCGCTATTAAATAATGTACTTATACCATGTTCATTTATTAGCGCGCATATACGCTACGATTACGTTATCGTTATCGTCGTAGAAGTATTCTCATTAAAGTAGTTACAACACTTATTGTTTAATAATCAAAGCACTAAAGAAAAACCGAACGTGGGCCCACCTCGAGTCAAATGAGGTGGCGTGCTCAATTTACCTATAATGCGTGTCGTGACGTTACTTATGAAGGCCTTGGGTAATCGGGTCTTATCCTTGCACGTTCTAGAATATTTAGACACTTCTTTCACAATTCAAGTACTTTTAGTTCAATCTTCCGAATGAATAGTACCTATTTTCAATCGCGGATTTCTAGAGTTAGGAAAGTCCCCGAGGCGCGAAATCAAACCTATACGTCTAAGACATGCCAAGAAAGGAAGGGGAACCTTACATACCTCTTTCGGCCTCTTTAGCTATTCCGAATTCGCGTCGCAATCTCAAAACTGCAAATTGGTCATATTTACCAAAACTCTTATTAGGGTCCTTAGAGTTGAATTCTTAAGGAGGCACTTGGCTACCGAAATTTCGGCAAAAGACTTCCTTTGTAAATATACCATCCTCAACATTCAACATAATCAAATTCTCAACAACAACAATCCGGAATTCAAACCGGCCAAACTATTAACATAATTCAACAACAATACTAACAATTTCCAATTCAATCAATTTACAACTTCTTCCAAAACTTTCCAATTTTAATGAAAATAATAACAACCTCATAATATGTATTCCAACAACACCATGCCAATGTCATTGTCTTCCATACATATAAGAACATAACATTCGATTTACATGACTTCAATCACAAGTCTCTATTACTACAACTTCATAAGATTATTATACATTCCTTAGCGACATAGTATTCGCAACGCAACGACAACCAAAACACTAAATAAAATTGGCTCACCCTTTTTCATTGTTCAACACATATACACGGCTTACACCTACAATACACAACTCACGGCCACAACATGTTGGCATGACTACCACTTCTCCAAAATCATTCAACCTTCCTTATCAACATAGCATCCACAATGATAGCAACCAAACACTAAATAAAATAATTGGCACATAATTTCCATACACACACACATGGATATACATGCACGGCTACCTCCATCTTTTCATATTTCTCATGAATTTCACTTCTTTTGTATACTACAACATGCAATAATATCCATAACATAAAAAAAGAAATGAATTCTTACCTTCTCTTCAATTCTTCACTTTGCTAGAAATTTAAACTTGCATGAACATGAAACTTTCTTGCTCCAATGGACACCTAACCTTGTTAGGGACCTTTCAATTGGTAGAAAATAATTGTTGGAGAATTTTTTGAATTTCCTTGGATTTTTCCTCCTTGGCCGATTGGCCTAGCTCTTTCTCCTTCTTTTTTTTTTGTTCTTGTTTTCCTTGAAATTTCTAGAAAATTATGGAGCAAGGATGACTTGGTCATCTATTTATTGACCAAATTTTTCCCTATTTATAAATAGGTCCTTCAATCTTAAAAAAAATGACTACATGAACCCTCTCTTATCTTTCTTGAATGCTCTAGAGGGTTTGACCAATTAAGATGACTTAGTCATCTTATTTGTTGCCATGCATAAACTAATCATGGGCCTAACCCATGTAGCCGGCAGTTGGGCCTTGCCCATTTCTTTAAAATTCAAGCCCATTTATTTTTGGGCTAGTTCTTGTAATTCATGAAACGTTTTTCCAACTTCCAAATTTGCCCTTCGTCTTTCTCCAAATTTTCACGGGTCGTATTGCGAATTTCCTTTTATGCCCTTGACCTTTCTTAATATTTCCGCTTCTAAATTTTTCCACAAGCACTCCTATGCCAAACAAAATAAAATGCGGCCTTGCTTATTGGCTTCCCGCGATTGCACTAAAATGAATTATCCGATTGCACTAAAATACCTCATGGGGATATAACACTTATCACTCAACATATCTCTCGCTCTAGTCCGCGGTTTGTTAGGGTAGCCATCGTTCTCCAAACCCGGGCGTTTGTTGTCGTGCTCTCACCTCTATAGTATATTCCGGTGTTATCTTTGCAGTTACGGTTCCGAGACCTCGCCATAATTCCGTCTTGAATTAGTTCTTGTGAATATGGCTTACGATGTGTTGTGATGATGTGTTGCGTTCGGGGGTTGTACGGAGATTTATTTCGGCCGCGTCCCGTCGGGGCCGTGGGCTCGTCCGGTGTTATCTTTGTGTTATGGCGCCATCGACGGGCGGGGCGACCACAATTATCATACATTGCCTATGCATGATTTATATTTTGAAAGTCAACATTTGTCATTTTGGAAACATACTTACTTTCGGTAACTAATCTCAATGTGTAAAACTCGGTTATTTACTATCATTTTCGATGCCTGCATACTCGGTAAATCATTTCATGCGGTTTTGACCCATTTCCTGAGGCCCTAGTCACGCGTTTCATGCCCGCGGTAAAATACCAAACTTTGGTGACGGCATTAATTAAAACCCGAGTTTAATCCCATCCAAAACTTCTAATCTTCAGACCGTGCTCCTTCTATCCGATACTTGTACCGAGCCTATATTTTGCAAGTACATAATTCGTTCGTTGCATATATATGTGCGTGTGTGTGTTCACATATCATAAGAAGCGCCAAGCTCATCATTCTACAAAACAAGTACAAGCATGATAACTTCTGGTTTGTTTAGAGGCACTTAAACCATTTATGTGGGTTATGTGCCTATTGTAAGATGAGTTTGTATGTTGTGTGTTTGGGCCATTTATATATGTGCCATATGATAGCCTCGTCGGCTCTAGATATATATATATATATATATATATTCAAGTTCGGGATGTGTTTAGTACGGTTTGAAATAATTTAAGATTAAAATTCAATCAATTCGGTATACACAATAATACATGCTATGTGTGATTCGAGTAATGATGACGCGTTTGGGTGCCCAACGTCGGGCACTAGTCACTTGCCTACTAGAATATTTGTGGGTTGGGTCGTGACACTTCCTCAATCATACTCTGTTCACACCGGTGAGATATAAGCGTCATATGCGCAAAACTCTTATACAAAATTCCATTTCTAAACGCTATCCTCAAGTTCATCGGTCTTGATGCTCTCATCAACACTATTGATATATCTTACGATAGTTGATCCTCTAAGGAAAGATATAGTCTCTATTACTACAATCATGATAATGATGACCGTCGAAGCAACTAATAACCAAAAACACTGATGATGATGATGTACTTTTATTTATGTACCCTTATGTATCTATATATATTCATGTGTGACCAAGTACACACACCGAAATGCACGGTCATACATGAATCACTTTTTGACGACACACACATAAAAAAGAAAGGCATGGATATGATCGAGTCCCAATGGACACCTAATAATTGGTAGAAAATAATTGTAGAATTTTTTGAATTTCCTTGATTTTTCCTCCGAATATGTTAGTCCTGAAAAAAAATTATGGAGCAGTGATGACGGTCATCTATATGACCGATTTATCCCGAAAGGGCGGGTACGGATTTATGTCATCTGAGTGCCTGGTGTGTGGCCTATGTTTGCCCACCGGAGCCCATTTATTACCACGCCTTAAATTTGGTCTTTCTCCAAATTTTCACGGGCAAGATACTATATATATATATATAACACCGCGCCTACTTATGGCAATTATCCGATAAGATAACACCGTGCCTATATGATCGGGCAAGATAACACGTGCCTACGGCCGGGCAAATAAGTACCGTACCTATATGGTCAAATGTTTATATATATATATATATTTATAATGTTGATTTAAAAGTTAAAGTTAGTATGCATGGTATCCGCCTTAAGAGGCAATCAAATGTACAGCTTATCTTTACCTCATGTTATGTTCCACATTTTTTGTTATATTGTTATTCATGGCTTACATACTCAGTACACTATTCGTACTGACGTCCCTTCTTATGGACGTTGCTTTCATGCCCGTAGGTAGACAAGTAGACGGATCTAACCTATATATATCATTATCGGCGGATTCAACTTGTTCCTTCGAGAGGAAGCGATGACTCCCTGGCCGGGATTGATCTCATTGATCTTCTAAGGAACTTATGGTCATAATTCTGAAGATGATGATGATGTGAGCATGTATCTATATGTGTGACCGAGTAGATGTTTCATAACCCTACATTAATATTGTGTATAATATTTTAGTAAAAGACCTTGTCGAAGCTGGTGAATCGGGTATAAATCATATATATATATTATGTAGATAAGATATGCCGTTATATTGTGATATATGTCCTTACGGATTACGACGTCCATGAGCTATCTTTATGGTCCACCCGCTTAAATGTTTATGAGATGTATGTTTAGAGGTGCTCGGTGTGTTAGCTCCGGGTACCGTCATGATGCTCGAGGCACTTGTATTCTATGTAGGGTCGTGACAAGTATTTTGATGCTATTCGCCATATAAATTCAACCCCCCATCGTATAAATTTTTACATATGACGCCCATGAGCTATCTTTATGAAAACCCGTATTTTGAATGTTTAGAAACAAGGTTCGATTGTTTTGGGGAGCACAAAAATGCAATCATTTTCTATCAACATACGTAGACCAAAAACAATTATACGGAAACGTATAATTATACAGACTCCACCGTATAATTGAAGTGTCCAGTGTATAATTCCACTGTGAAAAGACTATACGGACCATAATTTTGCAAAGGCTACTGTAAAAGCCAAAAGGAACCGTATAATGAAAGGTAAATCCAACGTATTGTCGGGATCATTCCAACCTTTTTCTACTTCACTTCCTTGATCTTCCTAACTATTTAACAACTTGTTATCGATCTTAATTGTTGCTAACTACTTCTTGAGTCCATTAATTCGTTCGTGCTTATTCTTATTAAGTTTTTCCATTTATTTCGTTGAAAACTTCTTTGGCTCTCATCCGTTTGCTTTGAGTCATCCTTTCATTCCTCTAAACAAGAATCTATTCTACCACAAAGGATAAGCAACTGTGTGAATTTGATTGGTTAAGCGATTCTTCAACAACTTCAAAAGAGCACGGGAGTGTTGTAAGGATTGAGAGTTCAATACGAGTGACGTGAGGCTTTTGCTACTAATGTCGTTTGCCATTTTTGGAGGTTTTAATGTCTAATCAATGAGATCATACACAAGAAGCAGATGGACCCAACCTTGAACATGATCCTTCAGCAGTTGACGGAGTTGACATCAAAGGTAATGGGGATCGAAGGGAGGATAGGGAGTTTGGAGAGTTCAAGTAGAGTGGGCACTCCCCGCGCTCAAGTTGAAGGAGATTTGGGTAAGAATACAAAGACTACCCCGACACTTACACCCGAGCAAGCACATGCCTTGTGCTATCCCCCGACAACCTCTTCACCTACCCATAGAGCTCCATAACACCAACCACCCACCTTCCAAAACACCAATTGACAAACTTATCCCCAAAATCAAAATGAGCAAATACCACAAAGAACCCCACAAAATACACTACCACAAGCACCTCCCTAAATCCAACTATAAGATCCCTACCAAAACTAGTACCAAGACCCATTGGATGACGTAGAGTATGAGGAAATGCAACAAGAGAGGTGGTGGGATGGGAATCGTCAAGGAGGAAGACGTGGAGAAATGAACAGCCGGGATATAAAAAGCAAGGTGGATTTGCTAGGTTCCAAGGCCATGATGCTAAGTTCGAAGGTCATGTAGACCAAGGGAGATGGCAAGGCAATGAAGCTCGTGGAGAAAATGATTTGAATTTGAATACCATTAAGGTAACACTTCCTAAGTTCATGAGAAGTAGTGATCCGGAGGAGTTTCTTAAATGGAAATTGCAAAGTGAGAGGATATGCCTCACCAACAATGTGTCGGAGGCTTTGAAAACAAGGTATTACCTCACTCAATTTGAGGGATAGGCATCAACTTAGTTGGAATCCAAGAAGCTAGAAAGACCTCAACAACGTATCTTTGATCATCCTACGCGGAGTGACTTGATTGAGCTCGTGGAGTTGAGGTACTTGCCTCTCTTGCCTCCTACCTACTACTATCAACAAGGCCTTAAGAAGGTATACATGTTGAAGCAAGGCTCCAAGAGTGTTGAGGAGTACTTTGATGAGTTTTTAAATTTAAGGATGAAGTCCAAAATAGAGGAGCACTTGAACTACACTCTCATAAGATTTGTGGCTAAATTAAATTGGGAGATCTCCAAACCTATGAGGCTACAAACTTATAGGAGTCTAGAGGAAGCGTTTCATGATGCTTCCAAGGTTGAAACGGATTTGAAGGAAGAGAGGGCTTACAAGGCAAATAATACTATATATTCAACATGGAACAAAAGTAAAGATAAGTGGAAAACTTCCACTTGGGAGAAGCCCAAGACCACTGCTCAAGCACCTCAAGCCAAGTTTTACTACAAGGCCAAAGGAGATGTTAAAACCAAAGTAGGTAACAATGCTAGACCTAACTACCCTCATCAATCTACCATTCAATGTTTCATATGTCAAGGTAAAGGGCACATTTCAAGTGAATGCCCGAATAAAAGGTCAATTATGGTCCTATGTGATAGGTACCGAACTGACGAGCAACATGAGGGCGGGGTTGGTAGTGATAATGAAGGAGGAAACGGTAAACATAAGGGAGAATCCGATAGTGATATTGAAGAGTGGATGAAGGAGAGGTTGAACTTTTCTATTGTTGCTAGGAGAGCCATAGGGGCATTAGCTAGAGAAGAGAGTGATCAAAGAGAGAACCTATTTCGTGCTAGATGAAAGATAGTGGACAAGGTTTATTCCTTGATTATTGATAGTGGGAGTTGTACGAATACGGTGAGCCAATTCTTGGTTGAACACATGGAAACTTCCCACAAAGAAACATCCTAGTCCCTACAAACTCCAATGGTTCAATGAGTGTGGTGAAATGAGGGTAACCGAGCAAGCCGTTACTAAGTTTAGCATTAGGAGGTATGAAGATGAGCTCTTATGTGACGTAGTACCAATTCAAGCGTGTCACATCTTGCTTGGGAGGCCTTGGCAATTTGATAGGGATGTGCAACATAGTGGGAGGTCCATGAAGTATACATTTGTACTTGGAGGTCAGAAATTTTTTCTTGCTCCATTAACACTGTCACGCCCCAATTTCCAAGGGACGTGATGGGCACCCGACCCCACATCCGGAGCCGAGCGAACCCACAGACTCTTGTTACGCACATAATTTTTTTTCAAATCTCTAAACTGAATCATCAAATACATAATGAAGCTTTCAAATTTTACAAAATCTGTAATTATACAAAACCAACTACATAACACAAATCGACATGCCGGCTGATGGAGCCGCTGACAGACTGACATACCATACCCACAACGCTGTCTGCAAAGTCTCTAACACAGATCCAGAAATCATAACGGACAAACTCTACTCGTGCACACTCGGGAAAATGGAGCTTGCCATCTCCCGTGGAACATCTTCTATAATAACTTCGGCTCATGCGGGAGTACTGCCGCGGCATGAAACGCGGCCCCGAAGAAAGGGGTCGATGCGGACCTGTGTATCGAGTATGTAAGGTATGCAACACAAAGTAGCAGAACTACAACCGAAACAGACAGAACTAACAGATAAATACCCTATTTCGAATACCAGACGCTTACCTTTCAAACACAGCTCATACCTACTTGTCCCGTATGCCAAAAAGGTACAGAAAGTAAGTAAGTCAAAAGCAGTACCGAGAGATGCTTATTTCACAAATCACGGATCGCGTGTCCGAAGAGTACGAAAACACGAGTGAACCGTGTCGTCATACGTCGGAAAAGTACGAGCATACAGAATGTTCGGATGAAATCATGTTTCGGACGGAATACGGAACTTACAGATCGTATATACATATATCGCACGAGTACGAACGTGCCGAAGGCTCGAGAGGATAACATATATCGGACGAGAATACGAGAATGCATGTCAAAATCATAAATCATATACGTGTAAAATGTCCGGCCTTACGACGAGGGACTCGGTGAATAGGATCATGTATAGCAGAATCAGATGTCATATACGCAAACAACGTTTCCCGGCCCTTTATTAAGGGACTCGGTAGCTAAAATCATGCATACCGGAATCATAGGTACATAACGTGTCCCGACCCTTTGTTAAGGGACTCGGTAATGTAGAATCATGCAGATCAGAATTCTGTGCCAAACATACATAACGTGTCCCGGCCCTCTACTGCGGGTCTCGGTGGATAATATCAAATGCCATCCTGGCCGCCGTCCCCATATCATCACAAACATGCACAAATAACGTGTCCCGGCCCGCAAGTACGAGGGACTCGGTGGATAATGCAGAGAAGAGCACGATAACATGTCACGGCCGGGACTCGGTGAATCGAATCGTATCGTGACGTACACACGAGATCATAACATGCCCGGCCGGGACTCGGTGAAAGATACATTGAGTCGCGCACGGCGCAGTAGTGCGAAACATATGCATATGAAATCGGACTCGATGAATACATACGCTTATTAACATCCCGAAGATCCCGAACAAGTCTCGGGTTCTTCCGAGTTAGCATCGGAGCGTTATAAGCATTTAACATACGAAACCTCTTCGGACTTTCCAAGCGATCCGGGGGTCGTGTATGAAGAACATTAAGACTTACGGAGAGAATATTCATATCCACTTACTTATATCCAAAGCTTATATATCACTCTTATGTTTGCATACTTATACCGGATTTTCTATTTCGAGAATATTTACATCGAGCGCTTATATCAAAATATTCATATCAAATCTTTCGTATCGGAGCGTTCATACCCAGATAGTCGGACCAGAATGCCCATGTCTGAGTTACCGAATACTTATAACAAACTCAGAACATTAGTCAAAAGTTTCTATTAAGAATCGTACGGAAATAAGACAAATAAAGCAATATACATAGGTCTCGGGTGTTGTGGGCCCACCTCGGGTCAAATCAGGTAACGAACCTAAAAATGTGGTCATTATGTCTCATTACATTAACCTCGAAGATTTCAAGTCATTCCGGTTCTTTTTTTCAAGAGCTACGAACATTTGAGCATTTATTTACAATAAAGCATAAATCATTTAATTCAATACTACTGAGCGAATAGTAACCAAATTCAAACTCGAATTTCTAGAATTAGAGTGGCCCCCGAGGCACACGTTCAAGCCTATGACGTCTAAGACATGCCAGAGAAGGAAGGGGAAAGCCTTACATACCTTTTCTGCCGCTTACGCTACTCCAGATCCCAGTCCCAAGTTCGCCAAAATCCCATAATTTGGTCATGTTTGCCGATTACTATTCATGAGGCTTTAAAATTCCAATCTTGGATTCGTCCTTGTCCGCCGAAATTTCGGCAACCCCCGTACATGCACCATCCCGAGAATATGGCTCGGCCCAAATTAACATCAACAACAATCCCCAAAGCAATACCAATAACATCGAGAATCACAACACAATACTTTTTAACATAAATGTTCTTCTTCTACATAGTTCAATAATTTCCATCCCAACTTCACACTTTCAATTCAATACTAACATTTTCATATTAATCTACTAATCAAGATCACTTCAATACGATTCGGAAATATTTCATATCACTTTACAAAATATTCACCAAACATACAAAATATACAAGTTTTCCATCAAAACCATAATTTATCCGAAACTTCTAGTCTTCAACATACATATTCACAATATGTTTCCATCTTCCCATTTCATCAACAATAATTATAATTTGCACCTACAACTTTATTTCCATAATATCATAAAGATCATTCTAAAATGACATAATCTTTCACATTTCATTTCAATGCCGACTTAAACCATTTCATCTTCACTTACATTATAATGATCACAACAACACCACTAACATACTAACAAAATTAATTCACTCCCATTACTTCCATGCACCATACGGCCATATCCTATATTTCCAAATTCAACCAAATTCATTCAACTTCCATTCCCAATATAAATCCCACCATAACCATAAATAGAATGCAACATGAAATTAATTCATCTTTGCCCATACACCAACACATGCACACGGCTATATTCATGTATACATACATTCATGCAACTTCCATATTTTCATCAAGTCTACTCATTTTTACATTCAACAACATCAACAAGACCTTTATAACATATAGAAAAGGAATTGAATCATACCTTTTTCTCCCAACTTCTTCACTTAACTCAAGTGCTAAATCGATGAAACAAATGACTTATCTTCCGAAATAATTACACCACGTTGCAGAGGACCCTTGAATTAGTGGAGATACATAAAGAAAATAATTTTTGGGGCAAGATTCCATGGGGGAAAAATCCCCCTACCTTGGCCGAATATGCTTGCTTCTTTCTCTCTTTTTTTTTTTTTTTTGTGTTCTTCATCTTATTTCCTTTCTAAGGATGACCACTCCCTTCTATATATATATATATATGATTTCCCCCATCATGTGAGAGGCACATGCCTCTCTAGAATTTTCTTGAAATTTTTAAGAAAAGATGACTTTATCTATTTTCTTTTTCCTTTTTTTTTTTTTTTTGGTCATCTTTCTTTCTCTTTTTTTGTCACATGGCCAATATGGCCTCTTTAGAATTTTCATGAAACTTGGGTGAAATTCCCATTTTGCCCCTCGACTTTTTCAATATTACGATTTTGTCCCTAACCTTCCGCATTATTTCCACGGCCCATTTTGCGAATTTCTCTTCTTGCTCTTAACCATTCACAATATTTCCATACTTATAATAGTCATAAATAATATTAACAACGGCTCGTACATTAAAATAATTCTTGAAAATGACCTTGTCCTTATCTTACCATGACTTTCTCGAATTATCCGAATGCATGAAATACGGGATATAACATCCTCCCCCCCTTTAGAACATTCGTCCTCGAATGTTCAACTGACCTTATGGGGTCCTGTAGCACTTTGGGAGGGGGTTCCTTATGCACCAACGATTCTTCTTTCCGACTCCGCGCACGACATAGCAAAATTCCTTATCATAAGCTTTCCTTTCGTTCTCCATCGATCTCCTCACGTATGAGATATCATACATATTTATATAGATATGTGCACATATCATTAGTATCAACTAGCCCACGAGAATTTCGGACATACTTATATTCGTTCAAGCCTATCCAAATTCTAGACCGTGACGTACTTTATGTCTCTCTCTAATACTGGCTGTCGCGTGCTACGTGGCCTTTTTTGTGGCCTCAACCATCTTATACACTCTAATTTCCCATTTGTTTCTTGAATCTACATTTGTGAAAATTTTCGGTAAACTTCCGGGGGGTCACCCATCATGGAATTGCTCCCCACCGAGCACGCTTAACCGAAGCTTTGGTGGGATTTGGTGCCTTAATCGATATATTCACGTCCATTTCCTCGTATGGCCTTTATTACATGTCCGGGACTAGTCAAAGCCTTACGGATTCGGGATACCGTAACACGTCTTTTCTTGTACACTTACTATTTTACCCTTTTCAGCCTTCCATATCACCTTTACAAACTCTTATTGCTCGAAATCTGTACGTTGCAAATGCCAACAATACCTTTACAATACATACAGCCATACATCACATCCGACCCATCCAGAACTTCCTATTTCAATTAACAGAATGGATATTTCCAAATTTGCCCTTATGGCCTTTCCATACCGTTGCTTGCCTCCTTTCGTCGTATGCAAGGCTTGCGTATGGGATCTCATTCTCCTATAACTTGGCTCTATCGCACGATCTATGACGAAAGAAGGTCAACGGTTCTAGATGCCCGTAGCCTCTTGTTTATAGATGGGCGCGCTACACACCATAAACAAGACTCTGCGGACACGACTTTGCGGACAACCCCACGGACGGACCTCGCTGCGATACCACTTTGTCACGCCCCAATTTCCGAGGGACGTGATGGGCACCCGACCCCACATCGGAGCCGAGCGAACCACGGACTCTTGTTACGCACATAATAATTTTTTTTTTTCAAATCTCTAAAGCCCGAATCATCAAATACATAATGAAGCTTTCAAATTTTACAAAATCTGTAATTATACAAAACCAACTACATAACACAAATCGACATGCCGGCTGATGGAGCCGCTGACAGACTGACATACCATACCCACAACGCTGTCTGCAAAGTCTCTAACACGGATCCGTAAATCATAACGGACAAACTCGACTCGGCAAAGCACTCCGGGAAAATGGAGCTTGCCATCTCCCGCCGGAACATCTTCTATAATAACTTGGCTCATGCGGGAGTACTGCGCGGCATGAAACGCGGCCCCCGAAGAAAGGGGTCGATGCGGGATCGTGTACCGAGTATGTAAGGCATACAACACAAAGTAACCGAACTATAACCGAAACGAAGACGAACTAGCAAATAAATACCCTACTTCGAATGGGAGACGCTTACTTTGGGACTCGCTCATACCTACCGTCTCGTATACCAAAAGGGTACGAGTAAAGTAAATAAGTCAAGCAGTACCGAAGATGCTTATTTCACAAATCACGGATCGCGTGTCCGAAGAAGTACGAAAAACACGAGTGAACCCGTGTCGTCATACGTCGGACAAAGTACGCAGCATACGTAATGTTCGGATGAAATCATGTTTCGGACGGAATACGTAACTTACGGATCGTACGGATGCGACATATATCGGAACGAGTACAGAGAACGTGCGAGAAGGCTCGAGAGGGATAACATATATCGGACGAATACGAATGCATGTCAAAATCATAAATCATATACGTGTATGACGTGTCCCGCCCTACGACGAGGGACTCGGTGAATAGGATCATGTATAGCAGAATCAGATGTCATATACGCAAACAACGTGTCCCGGCCCTTTATTAAGGGACTCGGTAGCTAAAATCATGCATACCAGAATCATAGGTACATAACGTGTCCCGGCCCTTTGTTAAGGGACTCGGTAATGTAGAATCATGCGGTCGAGTGTGCCAAACATACATAACGTGTCCGGCCCTCTACTGCGGGTCTCGGTGGATAATATCAAATGCCATCCTGGCCGCCGTCCCCATATCATCACAAACATGCACAAATAACGTGTCCCGGCCCGCAAGTACGAGGGACTCGGTGGATAATGCAGAGAAGAGCACGATAACATGTCACGGCCGGGACTCGGTGAATCGAATCGTATCGTGACGTACACACGAGATCATAACATGCCCTGGCCCGGGACTCAGTGAAAGATACATTGAGTCGCGCACGAGCAGAGTAGTGCAGAAACATATGCATATGAAATCAGACTCGATGAATACATACGCTTATTAACATCTGAAGATCCAGAACAAGTCTCGGGTTCTTCCGAGTTAGCATCGGAGCGTTATAAGCATTTAACATACAGAAACCTCTTCGGACTTTCCAAGCGATCCGGGGGTCGTGTATGAAGAACATTAAGACTTACGAGAGAATATTCATATCCACTTACTTATATCCAAAGCTTATATATCACTCTTATGTTTGCATACTTATACCGGATTTTCTATTTCAGAATATTTACATCAGAGCGCTTATATCAAAATATTCATATCAAATCTTTCGTATCGGAGCGTTCATACCCAGATAGTCGGACCAGAATGCCCATGTCTGAGTTACCGAATACTTATAACAAACTCAGAACATTAGTCAAAAGTTTCTATTAAGAATCGTACGGAAATAAGACAAATAAAGCAATATACATAGGTCTCGGGTGTTGTGGGCCCACCTCGGGTCAAATCAGGTAACGAACCTAAAAATGTGGTCATTATGTCTCATTACATTAACCTCGAAGATTTCAAGTCATTCCGGTTCTTTTTCAAGAGCTACGAACATTTGAGCATTTATTTACAATAAAGCATAAATCATTTAATTCAATACTGCGAGCGAATAGTAACCAAATTCAAACTCGAATTTCTAGAATTAGAGTGGCCCCCGAGGCACACGTTCAAGCCTATGACGTCTAAGACATGCCAGAGAAGGAAGGGGAAAGCCTTACATACCTTTTCTGCCGCTTACGCTACTCCAGATCCCAGTCCCAAGTTCGCCAAAATCCGCAATTTGGTCATGTTTGCCAGTTACTATTCATGAGGCTTTAAAATTCCAATCTTGGATTCGTCCTTGTCCGCCGAAATTTCGGCAGCGACCCCCCGTACATGCACCATCCCGAGAATATGGCTCGGCCCAAATTAACATCAACAACAATCCCCAAAGCAATACCAATAACATCGAGAATCACAACACAATACTTTTTAACATAAATGTTCTTCTCTTCTACATAGTTCAATAATTTCCATCCCAACTTCACACTTTCAATTCAATACTAACATTTTCATATTAATCTACTAATCAAGATCACTTCAATACGATTCGGAAATATTTCATATCACTTTACAAAATATTCACCAAACATACAAAATATACAAGTTTTCCATCAAAACCATAATTTATCCGAAACTTCTAGTCTTCAACATACATATTCACAATATGTTTCCATCTTCCCATTTCATCAACAATAATTATAATTTGCACCCTACAACTTTATTTCCATAATATCATAAAGATCATTCTAAAATGACATAATCTTTCACATTTCATTTCAATGCCGACTTAAACCATTTCATCTTCACTTACATTATAATGATCACAACAACACCACTAACATACTAACAAAATTAATTCACTCCCATTACTTCCATGCACCATACGGCCATATCCTATATTTCCAAATTCAACCAAATTCATTCAACTTCCATTCCCAATATAAATCCCACCATAACCATAAATAGAATGCAACATGAAATTAATTCATCTTTGCCCATACACCAACACATGCACACGGCTATATTCATGTATACATACATTCATGCAACTTCCATATTTTCATCAAGTCTACTCATTTTTACATTCAACAACATCAACAAGACCTTTATAACATATAGAAAAGGAATTGAATCATACCTTTTTCTCCCAACTTCTTCACTTAACTCAAGTGCTAAATCGATGAAACAAATGACTTATCTTCCGAAATAATTACACCACGTTGCAGAGGACCCTTGAATTAGTGGAGATACATAAAGAAAATAATTTTTGGGGCAAGATTCCATGGGGAAAAATCCCCCTACCTTGGCCGAATATGCTTGCTTCTTTCTCTCTTTTTTTTTTTTTTTTTTGTGTTCTTCATCTTATTTCCTTTCTAAGGATGACCACTCCCTTCTATATATATATATATATGATTTCCCCCATCATGTGAGAGGCACATGCCTCTCTAGAATTTTCTTGAAATTTTTAAGAAAAAGATGACTTTATCTATTTTCTTTTTCCTTTTTTTTTTTTTTTTTTTTTTTTTGGTCATCTTTCTTTCTCTTTTTTGTCACATGGCCAATATGGCCTCTTTAGAATTTTCAT
Organism: Lycium ferocissimum; assembly: GCF_029784015.1. Taxonomy (NCBI): domain Eukaryota; kingdom Viridiplantae; phylum Streptophyta; class Magnoliopsida; order Solanales; family Solanaceae; genus Lycium; species Lycium ferocissimum. The sequence continues at coordinate 29,077 of NW_026725564.1, forward strand.
GAAACTTGGGTGAAATTCCCATTTTGCCCCTCGACTTTTTCAATATTACGATTTTGTCCCTAACCTTCCGCATTATTTCCACGGCCCATTTTGCGAATTTCTCTTCTTGCTCTTAACCATTCACAATATTTTCATACTTATAATAGTCATAAATAATATTCCCGACAGCTCGTACATTAAAATAATTCTTGAAAATGACCTTGTCCTTATCTTACCATGACTTTCTCGAATTATCCGAATGCATGAAATACGGGATATAACAAACACCCTATCAAGTGAGCGAAGATTATAGAATTATGAAAGAACTCTGACAGAGAGTTCAAGTGGAGGAAATGGAGAAGTGTGAGAAGGGAGATTTGGTAACCATTAGTGGAGAAGGATCATATCAAGATTGATCCAAAAGGTGTATGTTGCCCAAACCAAGCAATTGGTTGATGGGAATTGATGACAGGCACTTCATGGTGTGCCTTGTAAACAAAGACCTTCTTTTGCATACTAACCAAACTGCTAGAACTTTGCCTAGTAGTGCGTCTTCTCTTTTGCAGGAATATGATGAGCTATTTTCGAAGGAGATGCCCTATGGATTGCCTCCATTGAGGGGTATTGAACACCAACCTGACTTTGTGTCGGGTTCACAAATTCCTAACAAACTGGCTTATAGGAGCAATTCGGAAGAAACAAAAGAATTGCAAAGGCAAATTGAGGAGATTCTTGAAAAGGGTCTAGTGAAGGAGAGTCTTAGCCCATATGCCGTTTCGGTGATTCTTGTTCCAAAGAAAGATGGCACTTGGAGGATGTGCATTGATTGTAGAGCCGTCAACAAAATCACATTAAAGTATCGCCATCCTATTCCTAGACTTCAAGATATGTTGGATGAGCTTTGTGGCTCAAGTGTGTTTTCGAAGGTTGATCTTAGAAGTGGCTATCACTAAATTTGAATGAATCTCGGTGATGAGCGAAAAACGGCCTTCAAAACCAATTTTGGCCTCTATGAGTGGCTTGTCATACCATTCGGCCTAACCAATACACCTAGCATATTTATGAGATTGATGAACCATGTCTTGAAACCCTTTATCAATAAGTTTGTGGTTGTATATTTTGATGATATTCTTGTGTATAGCAAATCAATTGAGGAGCATGTAGGCCATTTGAGGCAAGTATTTGACGTATTATTGCGTTAGAGGTTGTTTGCTAATCTCAAGAAATATTCTTTCTGTGTTGATAAAGTGGTATTTTTGGGTTTGTGGTGAGTGCAAATAGTATGGAGGTTGATGAAGAAAAGGTGGAGTCTATTAGAGCTTGGCCAACTCCTAAAAATACAACCGATGTGAGGAGTTTTCATGGGTTGGCAAGTTTTTATAGAAGGTTTATAAAGGGGTTTAGTAGAATTACCTCTTCCTTGACCGAATTGATAAAAAAGATTTTTTGTTTTGTTTGGGGAGATGAGCAACATAAGGCATTTCAAAAGTTGAAGTCCATGTTGAGTTCGTCACCATTGTTACAATTACCCAATTTTGAGAAAACTTTTGAAGTTGAGTGTGATGCTTCCGGGGTTGGCATAGGTGGGGTATTTATGCAAGAAGGAAAATCTATTGGCTTACTTTAGTGAAAATCTAAAATTGGCATCATTAAACTACTCTAGTTATCACAAGGAGTTCTATGCATTTGTGAGGGTATTGACGCATTTGCAACATTACTTGTGGCACAAAGAATTTGTGATTCATTCGGATCATGAATCCTTGAAGCATTTGAAGAGTCAATACAAACTCAATAAGAGACATGCAAAATGGGTGGAACTTAGTGAAGCTTTCCCATATGTGATCCATTACAAGAAGGGTAAAGAAAATGTGGTAGCGGATGCGTTGTCCAGAAGGTATGTCTTGCTAAATACTATGACTTCTAGAATGATGGGATTAGAAAGCCTTAAGGGATTCTACTCTCAAGATCTCAATTTCAAAGAAATTTGTGAACAGCTGACTCAAGGGAAGAGGGCCGACCAGTTCCAACTAGTTGATGGGTTCTTGTTCAAGGATGGCAAAGTCTGTGTTCCTATGAGCTCTTAGAGAGAGTTGTTTGTGAAAGAAGCCCATAGTGGTGGTATGATGGGATACTTTGGAGTGGCCAAGACACTTGACATTCTACATGAAAAATTCTATTGGCCTAAGATGCGGCATGATGTGGAAAAGCTTTGTGGTAGCTTGGAGTGCAAACAAGCCAAATCAAAGACTCGGCCTCAAGGTACGTTGTTACACCTTGGAAAACATCGCGTTGTTTGCATTATAAGTAAACTAACATAAACCCAAAGTGGACATTAAGCCCTTAAAAAGTTAAGGAAGATATCTAATAATTTTAAGTATGTACCTTAAGGTTTTGAAGTTAAATGAATCGGTGGAAGCATGTTCGTGAAGGTTAGAATTGGTGTCATGTTTTTGGAAGGTTTTGCATCATTTGTGCTATACATTGTTTAGTATTATCTTGATAGGTATTTATAGGGATCATTATATGGTTAATTAAGGTTTACATAAGTTTCAAGAAGGTATCATAAGGAATGGAGGTCAAACGAATCGAAAAAAATGCTTTTTTCCGAAAATTGGAGTTTGTGGGCAGTTTGCGGTCGCATACTGAGTTTGTTGTGCATCATATGGGCTGCAAACTACCATTTTTTGGAGACCTTACTTCCCAGTAGCTTCCCATATTAATGAGGGACTATGTGGCCCTCAATAATATCAAAAAAAAAAAATGCTTATGAAGAGGTCTCTGTTGCTATCCTAGATAGGTAAGTTCGGAGATTGAGGAATAAGGATGTATCTTTAGTCAAAGTTCTGTGGAGAAACAGTAATAAGGAAGAAATGACTTGGGAATCTAAAGAAGATATGAGGTCCAGGTATCCACACTTGTTTCCACTCCCAGAGGAGGTTCAGACAGAGACACCATTGTCTTCAGGTGCGTAATGCTTTCTTTTTATGATTTCTTGGTCGTGTGGGGCCATTATTGTTATTGTTGTTATGGTCCTGTCAGGCGTTGTATATTTTAGGTTGTTGTGACAGGATGGTAGTGGTATAGTTACAAAGGAAACTCTGCCAAAATTTTGTAAGACCCCTAAGAGTCTAACATTCGAGGACGAATGTTCCTAAGGGGGGAAGAATATTACACCTTGAAAAACTTCGCGTCATTTGCATTATAAGTAAACTAACGTAAGCCCAAAGTGGACATGAATCCCTTACAAATTTAAGGAAGATATCTAAAAATTTTAAGTATGTGCCTTAAGGTTTAAAAGTTAAATGAATCGGTGGAAGCAAGTTCGTGAAGGTTATAATTGGTGTCATGTTTTTGGAAGGTTTTGCATCATTTGTGCAACTATTTATAATTATCTTGAGAGGGAGTTATAGGGATCCTTAGATGGTTAATGAAGGTTTACATAAGTTTCAACAAGGTATCATAAAGAATGGAGGTCAAACGAATCGAGAAAAATGCTTTTTTTCAAAAATTGGAGTTCGTGGGCAGTTTGCGGCCGCATACTGAGTTTGTTGTGCAGCATATGGGCCGCAAACTACCATTTTTTGGGGACCTTACTTCCCAGTAGCTTCCCATATTATTGAGGGACTATGTGGCCGCAAGTCCCCACTTGCTGGGCCGCATCTCCCCTACAACACGGGGCGGTGGGGTGGTTTTAAGCCCTTTTTAAACTTCAAAAGACCCCAATTTTCAAATCCACCTTCCACACTTCTCTCTCCATATTATTAGAGTGTTATTGAAGGTTCTCCATCTTTCCAAAACCTTCCAAACCATCCAAAGAGATTATCAAACTCCAAAACCCCAAGCTAAATCATGGAAGATGATTGTTCTTGCTTCTATTTGAAATTGGGGTGAAATTGGTCTTGGAAGAAGCAGTGTGAGGTGAATTTCTTGTCACGACCCAATCCCGTGGGCTGCAACTAGTGCCTGAGCTGGACACTCGTATACACACCTGTTAGCTATAATCAGCCCAACTAGCATAATAAGGAACTTATAAATAAAAAGGCAAGACGTCGCCTCAAAACTGTCGCATTATATAGACGTATCATAGTAACCTGTCTCCTGTGGAGTTACAACTTTCAACAGATATCATAGTGCATAAGCCGGCAAGGCTGTCATAATATAGGGGAATGTCCCAGCTATACACGAGCCGACAAGGCTACCATAACACACAACTTCCAGAACATATATATATATATCTACGCAAGTCGACAAGGCTGCCACTACGAATGGGAACATCCCAAAACATAAGTCATAGATACACAACTGAACGACAACTATATACAATCCCACACGTATGTCTACAGACCTCTAAGAGTAACAACAGTATCATGTGACGGGACAGGACACCGTAGTACCCCTGGATAGACACATATACACAACAAAGGATCTGTACCAAAAAGCTAGGCTTCAGAACAAGGGAGCACTCCAAGATAGCTGAATGGATATCCTAAGCTAGCGGATCACCAAAACGAGCGTCTGTACCTGTGGTGTTATATCCCGTATTTCGTACGTCGGGATAATCCGAGTCAACCTCGATAAGTTAAGGACAAGACCGTTCCGGGATACAAAGTAGAGACTTTTGTATGTTTTAAAAGTATAAGTGTGTATGATTTTATTGGCATGGAAATATTAAGGAAACATTTGGGGTCAAAAGTTATTTTTAGAAAGTATGTAGCTCATAAAAAAGGAAAAAAAAAAAACAAGGGCCATGTGGCCGGCCACCTTATGTGGGCCATGGCCACATGGTTGGCTACCATATGAAATTAAAAGATGACAAAGTGGTCATCATATTCATCTTCTCCATCTAGAAATTTCAAGAAAACTTGGAGAGAAAAAGAATAAGAGGCCATTCGGCCAAGAGGAGAAAAAAAAGTGAAGATCAAATCTTCATCCCAAAAATATTTTTCTCAAGCATTTCAACTCATTAGAAGGTGGAGAACAACATGGAGTGGTTGTTGGAGTGGTAAGAACAAGAATTAGTTCAAAAACAAGCCCTAGCTAAGTTGAAGAACCAAGTGAAGAAGGTATGCTTCAATCTTCCTTTTTATATGTTATGAATGGTTTGTGGATGTTGTGGTATGTAGAAATGAATTAAATTCATGAAATATGGATGTTAAGAGTGAAGCCGTGCATATGTAGGTGTTGGTCGTGTGTGTGTGGTGTGTAGGAGCAAAGGATTAATGGTATTTAGCATGTTTGCATGTTGTTGTAGTGTGTGGAAATAGATGGAAATCATGAAAATGGCATGTTAATGTTGTAGCCGTGTGGAGGGTGTTGGAACCGTGCATATGTAGTATGTATGCCAAGAATGAATTAATTTTATTTAGCGTTTTGTTTGTTGTTGTCGTGTGGATTCCATGTTGATAATGAAAGTTTAATGAATCAATTTAAAGTTGTGATGGTTGTGGGCTGAATTCGAAGCCAATGTAACTTTTATGTAAATTTACATTTAGGATGATAACATTGTTAAAATGAAGATGGTTGGTATAGTTCATGAGTTTTGAAAGAAAGAAATGCGTTCGTGTTGTTTATGTTGAGTTGGAGAGATTTCGGGTAAGATGGTGGTATGGTTGGGTTGTTTGAAATATTGTGTGAATTGCTTAAAATATCCTTGAATATTGTTTGAATGATTTCGGATTAGTAATTGAACGTATGAGTATTGACGTTAGTTTGATTCTATGTGGTTGAATTGAATATAAGCGAATGTCGTGGCATTATGTAAAAGAAGACGGTTGATGTTAAAATGTGTTTTGAAGTAATTATTGATGTTGTTAGAATGTTTGTTGGTATTGTGGTTGATGAAATTGGCCAAGTTGAATTCTCGGGGTGTCGCATTTACGGGGAAATCTTGCCCAAATTTCGTAGAATAAGTGTTAGTTGAAATTGAACTCCTAAGTGCCTTGGTTAATATTTGGCATTTAATGGCATATTGTAGATCTTGGGGAATTCGCGACGTAAGTTTGGATTATCTTGGAGAATAGACAAGGTATGTAAAGCTACTTTTTCTTTCTCGTGGCATGTCTTAGAGTAAATAAGCTATGACACGATTCTCGAGGTAACTCTACTCTGGTGATCCGAGCATGTCCATGACTCTTAGCTCTCTCTTGATATTCGTATTCCTAATGTAGTCGGATTATAGTTCCTATGTCTTTCGTATGGCTATATTGTAAAAAGTTGCATAAAAGTTTTGTCTTCAAAAGAATTTTGTTCTTAAACGAATACGAAACTACGAACGTCCGTAACTTTCACAAACGGGCTCGGATCGCTTCGAAACGCTCATAGGAGGTTCCATAATGTATAACATCCCCGACCTTCATAGGCGGGCTCGGATTTGGGTTGACACCTATCCGTGGGCCCGCGAGACTTTCCTTTGTACACTTCTGACGACTTTTGGAAAGAACTTAAAATGACTACCACCCCGACCCCCGAGTTTGATCACTTACCTATCGTTAAATGCGCAATGAGGAATTGCATGTATATATGATTTTGATACGTAACTATGGTGGCGAAAGTTCTACTTGGATATGGTCCCGAGAAACATTCGAGAGAAATTGGATTTGACTATTGGTTAGCTTTTAAATGAAGGTTCGTTTTGATTATTCTGTTGAATGGGTAATGATGATTATGTGTGTGTGACTTCTTACTACTCTGCTCGTGCATTTGATTATGATCTCTATTAAGGGATATCGACAGATGACGCACAAAAGTGAATATGGCGCACGAAGGCCGATCAGGCCGTCACAAAATATATATACAATCCCCAACGTACACAAACTCACAGAACATATACAGAACCCACAACACATGTCTACAGACCTCTACCGGCTGAAAACATAAACATATGACGGGACAGGGCCCCGTCGTACCCCGAAATCCGAATGTACATATATATTAGTAAAAAGGTCGTACCAAAATGTAAGCTCCGAACAAAGGAGCACTGTAAAGTAGCTGGTAGATGGCCTAAGCGGGCGGATCTGCAAAGCGTGTATCCGTACCTGCGGGCATGAAACGCAGCCCCCGAAGAAAGGGGGTCAGTACGGAAAATGTACTGAATATGTAAAGCAGAGACTGTAATAAATAAAATTAAGATCAGAACAGAATGTGCGGAGAATGAATGAAATACATAGCTGATCAAAATGCATATCAGAAATCATAAATAATACATGCAGAAAACATATGCCAAAACCGGCCCCGTTAGGGACTCGGCAGTCAGAACGTGGTCGCCCCCGACACTGGCGCCACAACCATAACAGATCATATCATATCAAATGGCCATATCAAATCATATCAACAAAAATCAGCATGTGTGTACATGGCACATCATACACCACAACCCATGTACATATATACCCCTCCCTCACACCGGAGCACGGCGAAAAATGCGAGAGAATACGCATGATAACATATCCTGGCCCGGGCTCAGTGAAGGAAACATTGAGGCATCCACGAATGGAGTAGTGAGAAACTAAATGCAATAAAATACCATATAGATTTTCCAGAGACTCAATGAAGCATAGCGAATGACAATCAAGCAATGGAATCGGACGGAATCATATTAAGTGAATTTCGGATGTCATAATGGATTACGGAGAAATACCCTTTCTACGATCATTTCCATGTTCCAAAATAGTTTACAAGACTTAAGGAAATATTTAAAACAATTTTCATTTAGTAGTTAAAATAGTAGTTAGAACATTTCCTTTAGAACCGCTCGAAGACAAATCATAAATACAAAAGGGTAAAATCGGAATTAGTGGGTCCACCTCGGGACAACCGAAGCGATGGGCTTGAATCATGTATATTATGCCTATGGAATCACCTATATAGGTCCTAGGGACGTTCCATAACTTTCTAGGCAATTTGTAAAAATTTGCATAATTCTTTCAATCAAAACATACTTGAAGGATTCAATTCCATTGAACGAAAAAGGGGCATTTTCAAACGCGGATTCCGATGAACAGAACACTTCTCGAGATTCAAATCCGATCCTAGTACACTTAGGACATGCCAAGAGAGGAATAGGAAAGCTTTACATACCTTTTGCGCCTTTTACGCTCTCCAAAACTCAAATCTCTTTTCGACTAAAACCTACAAATGGTCAAGTTTACCATATGTTAATTCCAAGGCTTTAGGCATTCATTTGAACCAATACTTGTCTAACAAAATTTCGGCAGCACCTCCCCTATAAATATGACGCCCCGAGAATTTAACTCGGCTCAAATATCAACAACAACCAAACCAACAACATTAATCCACAACTAGAATCACTTATGAACATAAAGAGTCTTCTTTCTACACAAAGCGACAACTTCCAAACTAATTTCACATTTCAAACCAATATCAATATTTTCATACTCATTAATCATCAAGATCATTCCAACATCATTTGGAGACATTATCATAAATTTTCTCACATTATTTACAAAATATGCCAACTTTCCACCGAAACCATAACTCATCCGAAACTTCCATTCTTCGACGAACATATTCATAACACATGATCATTTCTCAAATTCATTAACAACAATCATAACTAGCACTCAAACAATGCATTTCCATAATTACATATCAACTATGTTAGAACACATATACTTTCCTATAACACATATATGCAATTCTAATGCCAAACTTTAATCGTTAAACCTTTATTTATGCTATAACGATCACAACAATGCAACTAACATATTAAACAAAATAAATTCAACATGTCTTCTCACCTATACACCACACGGCCATAGGCAAATTTTTCCAACTTCATTCCATTTTTAATCCATCTTTCACTTCCAATACAAATTCTACAATGTCTACAATTATAATACAACATAAAATTCAACATAATCACACTACACACAACCACACACGGCCATATTACATGCATACACTTCCACCATGCAAACTTCCATATTTCTATGATTTCAACTCATTTCTATATACCACAACACAAACCTTCATAAGCATAAATAAAAGGAATGAAACCTTACCTTTCTCTTCAAACTTCTTCACTAGAACAACTTGTCAACGATGAAATGAATGCTCCTTCTTCCAAACCAACTACACCAAGTTGTAAAGGACCTTGAATTTAGTAGGAAAATCACAAGAGAATAATTTTGGAACAAGATTTTTGGGGGTGAATTTCACTATGGTCACCCGAATGGCTCTCTCTCTTTCTTTTTTTTTTTTTTTTTCTTGTTTTTCTTGTTCTTTGTTTCTTGAATTTTCTTGAAACTTTACCCCTCTTATAATTTAGTTGATCACATGCATAACACATGACCACTACATGGGTTTGGGCCAAGGCATATCATGGCCGGCCACCCTCTCTTGTTCCTTTTTTTAATTTTCCATTTTTTTTTAAGCCCAATTGTTGATGGATCGCTTTTGGAAATTCACGGGACTAATTTACAAGATTCCAATTTTGCCCTTAACCTTCCTTAATATTTCCGCGTCAATATTTCCTTAAACATCACATGCACATTAAGTAAGATCCAATTAAAGCCTTATTTCTTAACATTCCGAATTATTTCCAATTTTTCCGAATACGCACAAAATGCGAGGTGTAACATCCTCCCCCCCTTTAGAACATTCGTCCTCGAATGTTAAACTAATCATATAGGGGTTTATAAATATTTTAGGGAGGAGTTCCTTTTACTATGGCTAGCACAAATAATTCATTGCTTAATCAATATAAGTACATAGGAATTTAAGTTACCTGGGGGCGCCAGAAACAAGTGAGGGTACTTCTTCTTCATTTCGTCTTCGGCCTCCCAAGTCATTTCTTCGCGGTTGTTGTTCCGCCATAATACCTTAACTGAAGGCACATCCTTGGTGCGTAATCTCCTCTCCTGGCGGTCCAAAATAGCCACCGGCTGTTCCTCGTAGGACAGCTCCTCAGTCACCTGAATATCCTCTACCGGAAATATTTTGGAAGGGTCGCCGATAAATTTACGAAGCATAGACACATGGAATACCGGATGTACCGCTTCCAAATCCGCGGGCAAATTCAGTTCATAAGCAACCTTGCCAACTTTGCGGACGATCTGATAAGGTCCGATATATCTCGGGCTAAGCTTCCCTTTTCTGCCGAACCTCATGACGCCCTTCATAGGTGACACTTTTAAGAATACCCAGTCACCCACTTGGAACTCCAAAGGTCGACGGCGATTATCCGCGTAAGATTTCTGTCGACTTTGAGCCGCCAACAATCGTTCCCGAATGAGCTTTACTTTATCCACCGCCTGCTGGATCACATCGGGGCCGATTAATTTAGTCTCGCCGACATCGAACCAGCCGATAGGGGATCTGCATTTCCTACCATATAATGCCTCGTACGGTGCCATTTGGATACTAGAATGGTAGCTGTTATTGTAAGCAAATTCTACGAGTGGCAAATGATCGTCCCAGCTACCTCTGAAGTCAATAGCACAGGCTCGCAGTATATCTTCCAACGTCTGGATAGTGCGTTCGGCCTGTCCATCTGATTGCGGGTGAAATGCCGTACTAAGGCTTACCTGAGTCCCCAGTCCCTCTTGGAATGATCTCCAGAAATTAGCTGTGAACTGGGCACCTCTATCAGAAATAATGGACATAGGAACGCCGTGGAGCCTGACTATTTCCTTAATATACAATCTGGCGTAGTCCTCTGCGGCGTAAGTAGTCCGAACTGGGAGGAAATGGGCTGATTTAGTCAGCCTGTCAACAATAACCCATATCGAATCATACTTTCGTGGCGTGCGGGGTAAACCTGTGATGAAATCCATATTGATAATCTCCCACTTCCACATCGGAATTTCCATTTCTTGCAATAATCCGCCGGGCTTCTGGTGTTCAATCTTGACCTGTTGACAATTTGGACACTGGCAACAAATTCTGCAATGTCCTTTTTCATATTATCCCACCAAAATAAACACCTGAGGTCATGGTACATTTTTGTGGCCCCTGGATGAACAGAATACCGAGAATAATGTGCTTCGCTCATCACCTGTTGCCGTAGGCCTGCAACGTCAGGTACGCACAATCTGCCCCTGTACAGTAATACTCCATCGGACGTAAGCTCGAACGGGGTCTTTTCCCTGTCAAGGCCTGTGTCTCGATACCGTACCAAGATAGGATCTTCGTACTGACGTCGCTTGATTTCTTCTATAATGGAGGACTCAGCAAATTCTCGGACAGAAACCCCAATGCCTCCAGAATCGGCCAAGCGAACACCAAGGTTGGCTAGCTGACAGACTTCACGAACTATTTCTTTCTTTTCTGGCGGGACATCTGCCAAACTGCCCAAGGATTTGCGACTAAGCGCATCCGCTACCACATTGGCCTTCCCGGGATGATACAGAATGTCGACATCATAATCTTTCAGGAACTCCAGCCATCTCCTCTGTCGCAAATTCAGCTCTTTTTGCTTAAAAATATATTGGAGACTCTTATGATCCGTATAGATATCAACATGTACGCCATATAAATAATGTCTCCATATTTTTAGAGCGTGAATAACCGCAGCCAACTCCAGATCATGTGTAGGGTAATTTCTTTCATGCTTTTTGAGTTGCCGGGAAGCATAGGCTATAACTTTACCGTGCTGCATTAAAACACAACCTAAGCCAACACCGGACGCATCGCAATAGATAACATACCCGTCAGGACCCTCCGGAAGAGTCAAAACTGGAGCTGTGGTTAACTTTTCCTTCAACAATTGGAAGCTTCGTTCACAAGCGTCAGTCCACTGGAACGTGGCTCCCTTCTGAGTCAACCGTGTCAAAGGTGCTGAGATTGAAGCAAATTTTCCACAAATCTCCGATAATACCCCCGTCCCAAAAAGTGCGCGTACCTCTGTGGGTGTCGTAGGTCTTGGCCAATTCTTTACGGCCTCGATCTTTTGCGCGTCCACCCGGATACCGTCGGCTCCAATAATATGTCCTAGGAATGCCACAGAAGTCCCGAATTCGCACTTAGAAAATTTGGCATACAATTTTTGCTGACGGAGTACTCCAAGGACTGCCCTTAAATGATCTGCATGCGCTTCCTCCGACCGGGAATAGACCAGAATGTCATCAATGAATACAATCACGAACATGTCCAAGAATGGTCTGAATACCCGATTCATCAGGTCCATGAATACCGCCGGAGCATTAGTTAGCCCAAAAGACATTACTCGAACTCATAATGGCCATATCGAGTCGGAACGCCGTCTTCGGGATATCCGACTCCCGTACTCGTACTCGATGATAGCCCGATCGCATCTATTTTTGAGAAACACACTTGCGCGCCACTGCGCTGATCAAACAAATCATCAATTCTGGGGAGGGGATATTTATTCTTTATAGTTACCTTGTTCAGTTGTCGATAATCAATACACATCCGGAGTGATCCGTCTTTCTTTCTGACAAATAACACCGGAGCTCCCCAAGGTGAAGTGCTGGGTCGAATAAAGCCTTTTTCTAATAAGTCTTTCAGCTGCTCCTTCAGTTCTTTTAATTCAGCGGGCGCCATTCTATACGGAGGAATAGATATGGGCTGGGTGCCTGGCAGTACATCTATAGAAAAATCTATCTCCCTTTCAGGAGAGCGGACCGGAAGTTCATCCGGAAACACGTCCGGAAATTCATTAACTACCGGAACCGATCGGAGAGTCGGCATTTCGCCTTTAAAGTCTTGTACCCGAACCGGGTGATAAATATAGCCTTTTCTGATCATCTTCCTCGCCTTAAGGTACGAAATAAACTTACCTCTCGGCGATGCTACATTACCTGCCCATTCTATCACTGGCTCTCCTGGGAATTGGAAGCGAACTACCTTCCGCTGACAATCAACATTAGCATAGCAGGAAGATAGCCAATCCATACCCATAATTACATCAAATTCAGTCATGTCCAGTTCTACCAGGTCCGCTTTAGTACAACGATCACATATAATTACCGAACAATTTTTATATACTCGTTTGGCAATAATAAAATCCCCCACCGGAGTAGCTACCTCAAATGGCTCTATAGGCTCGGGTTTTATCCCGATCTTATCAGGCAATCAACGGAGAAATATATGATAATGTGGAACCGGATCTATTAATGCATATACAGTCTGAGAAAAGATCAACAAAGTACCTGTAACCACATCTGGAGATGCCTCCTGATCCTGCCGGGCGGCTAAAGCATAAATACGGTGTGAGGGGCCGCTGGAACTGGAAGCCCCGCCACGGCCTCTACCGCGGCCAGCAGATGTCGACGTACCTTGCCCCGTGGGGCGCATGGCTACAGAAGCAGATGATGACCCGGCAGCTGATCCGGTAGGCTGTGCTGCGCCGCCCAAATTACCCTTATACGGGCAATCTCTCACTGCATGACCCTGGCGGCCACAAGAAAAGCACGCTCCGGTAGCACGGTAGCACTCTCCAGGATGATATCTGCCACAATATGAGCACTGAGGCCTAGGTGGCCTCATCTGACTGGAGCCTCTATCTGCCTGTGATCCTGAAGCTCTGGAGCTCGGGCCTGCTCCTGAATATCCCGTGTCGCCTGGTCTCCGACCGGTGGACTGCGGAGGTGCACTCCGTGTCGGCTGAGGAGGATGGCTGCTACTCTGCTGCTGGGGTGGTCTGCTCCGGAACTCTCTAGAATACCCAGCTGTCCTAGCCCTTTTGGGCTGACTCCTGCCAAAATCTCGATCAGGCTGATGTCCCCTGTGCCTATCCTCCATGCCCTGGGCGTACGCCTGTACGCGGGCAATGTCCATACCCGGCTGGGCAGCCACGGCTAAGCAATTATCAACCAAATACTTATCCAAACCCCTGATAAAATGATGCATCCTGTCGGTCATATCGGCCACCAACGTAGGTGCATACCGAGCCAAAGAGTCAAACTCCAAGCTATACTCCCTGACACTGCGGCCTCGCTGCCTGAGTGATAAAAATCTGTCCAATCTGGCCCTCCGTAGCTCTGGTGGTAGAAAATGTCTCAGAAAAGCCTCCGTGAACTCGTCCCACACAGCAGGAGGGGCTCCTCTACCCCTAGCTAATTCCCAGGACTCGTACCAGTTGGCCGCGACATCATGCAATCTGTATGAGGCCAACTCAACTGACTCCGTCGGCGAGGCCTTAATCAGCCGTAGGGTGCGCTGCATCTCCCTAAGGAACTCCTGGGGGTCTTCTTCGGGCTTTGTCCCGAAGAACTCTGGAGGGTTACAGGTCAAAAACTCACGGGCCCTCGAGCTGCCTAACCCGTGTGCCTGATCACCGCCTGACTCGCGCCTTTGCTCCTGACCTGCCACCCATCTGGTCAATAACTGCACCGCCTCTCGCATAGCTCTATCCTCCGCCCCTGGCTGTGGGGCTAGAGGCTCAGGTGCTGGGGCTCTAGAAACTGGCGGTGAAGCCGCCCTCTGATCCGCAACCGGTACTGCTCTGATCCCCTCTGATACAGGTGGCGTCGCCGAGCTGGCTGTCGGAGGCACAGTCTCCAGCTCAGGCTGGGCACGGGCCCTAGTGACTCTGCGGGCCTGACTAGTCTCACCGGGCGCTGTGGATTTGCCCTTCTGGGCTGCCGTAGCCTTTCTCGGAGGCATATCTGAAAATACAACAATTCGGTTCGTTAGGAGAGAATCATCCTATTAATACAGCTCTACTGCACGATCTAAGACAGGAAAGAAGGGTAACATCCTAAATGCCCTGTAGCCTCCTGCTTATAGATGTGGTGCACGACACACCGATAAACAGGACTCTACTGGACACGGTCTGTAGACATTCCGAGGACCTAACCGCTCTGATACCACTTTTGTCACGACCCAACCCCGTAGGCCGTGACTCGTGCCCGAGTTGGACACTCATACGTACCCTTATCCCACATTAGCGTAATGACAAAATAAACATATATAATAATTAAGGGATATCGACAGATGACGCACAAAAGTGAATATGGCGCACGAAGGCCGATCAGGCCGTCACAAAATATATATACAATCCCCAACGTACACAAACTCACAGAACATATACAGAACCCACAACACATGTCTACAGACCTCTACAGACTGAAAACATAAACATATGACGGGACAGGGCCCCGTCGTACCCTGAAATCCGAATGTACATATGCATTAGTAAAAAGGCTGTACCAAAATGTAAGCTCCGAACAAAGGAGCACTGTAAAGTAGCTGGTAGATGGCCTAAGCGGGCGGATCTGCAAAGCGTGTATCCGTACCTGCGGGCATGAAACGCAGCCCCCCCGAAGAAAGGGGTCGCACGGAAAATGTCGAATATGTAAAGCGTAGACCGTAATAAATAAAATTAAGATCGAACGAGAATGTGCGGAGAATGAATGAAATACATGGCTGATCAAAATGCATATCAGAAATCATAAATAATACATGCAGAAAACATATGCCAAAACCGGCCCCGTTAGGGACTCGGTAGTCAGAACGTGGTCGCCCCCGACACTGGCGCCACAACCATAACAGATCATATCATACCAGATGGCCATAACAAAGCATAATCATCAAATATCAGCATAAGCGTACATGGCACATCATACACCACAACCCATGTACGTATCATACCTGCTCCCTCACACCGGAGCACGGCGAAAAATGCAAGAGGAATACGCTTGAGAACATATCCCGGCCCGGGCTCAGTGTGGGAAACATTGAGGCATCCACGAATGGAGTAGTGAGAAACTAAATGCAATAAAATACCATATAGATTTCCAGAGACTCAATGAAGCATAGCGAATGACAATCAAGCAATGGAATCGGACGGAATCATATTAAGTGAATTTCGGATGTCATAATGGATTACGGAGAAATACCCTTTCTACGATCATTTCCATGTTCCAAAATAGTTTACAAGACTTAAGGAAATATTTAAAACAATTTTCATTTAGTAGTTAAAATAGTAGTTAGAACATTTCCTTTAGAACCGCTCGAAGACAAATCATAAATACAAAAGGGTAAAATCGGAATTAGTGGGTCCACCTCGGGACAACCGAAGCGATGGGCTTGAATCATGTATATTATGCCTATGGAATCACCTATATAGGTCCTAGGGACGTTCCATAACTTTCTAGGCAATTTGTATAAATTTGCATAATTCTTTCAATCAAAACATACTTAAAGGATTCAATTCCATTGAACGAAAAAGGGGCATTTTCAAACGCGGATTCCGATGAACAGAACACTTCTCGAGATTCAAATCCGATCCTAGTACACTTAGGACATGCCAAGAGAGGAATAGGAAAGCTTTACATACCTTTTGCGCCTTTACGCTCTCCAAAACTCAAATCTCTTTTCGTCTAAAACCTACAAATGGTCAAGTTTACCATATGTTAATTCCAAGGCTTTAGGCATTCATTTTGAACCAATACTTGTCTAACAAAATTTCGGCAGCACCTCCCCTATAAATACAACACCCCGAGAATTCAACTCGGCTCAAATGTCAACAACAACCAAACCAACAACATTAATCCACAACAAGAATCGCATATGAACATAAATAGTCTTCTTTCAACATAACGCAACAACTTCCAAACTAACTTCACATTTCAAACCAATATCAATATTTACATACTCATTTGCTCATCAAGATCATTCCAACATCATTTGGAGACATTATATATGGTTTTACATATTATCCACAAAATATACAAACTTTCCACCGAAACCATAACTCGTCCAAAACTTCCATTCTTCAACCAACATGTTCATAACACATTATCATCCCTCAAATTCATTAATAACAATCATAACTAGCACTTAAACAATGCATTTCCACATTTACATATCAACTATGTTAGATTACATATACTTTCCTATAATAACATATATGCAATTCTAATGCCAAACTTAAATCGTTAAACCTTTATTTATGCTATAACGATCATAACAACGCAACTAACATATTAAACAAAATAAATTCAACATTGGTTCATCCTACCTATAACCCACGGCCATAGGCAATTTTTTTCCAACTTCACCACATTTTAATCCATCTTTCACTTCCAATACAAATTCTACAATGTCTACAATTATAATACAACATAAAATTCAACATAATCACACATACTTTTAAACACACACACGGCCACTTACATGCATGCCCTTCCACCATGCAAACTTCCATATTTCTATATTTCTATCCATTTCATACCACAACACAAACAAACCTTCATAACATAAAAGAAGGAATGAAACCTTACCTTTGTCTTCAAACTTCTTCACAAGAACACTTAGTCAACTTGGAGAATTGAATGCTCCTTCTTCCAAACCAACTACACCAAGTTGAAAAGGGACCTCAAATTAGTGTGAAAACCACAAGAGAACAATTTTGGAATCAAGATTTTTGAGGGGTGAATTTGGCTATGGTCATCTTCTTGAAACCGAATGGTCTCTCTCTTTTTTTTTTTTTTTTTTTTTTGTTTTTCTTGTTCTTTGTTTCTTGAATTTTCTTGAAACTTTGACCCCCCTCTTATAATTTAGTTGATCACATGCATAACACATGACCACTACATGGGTTTGGGCCAAGGCATGGTCATGGCCGGCCACCCTCTCTCTTCTTGGGCCTAATTTTTTTCCAATTTTGTTTTAAGCCCAATTGATGATGGATCGCTTTTGGAAATTCACGGGACTAATTTACAAGATTCCAATTTTGCCCTTAACCTTCCTTAATATTTCCGCGTCAATATTTCCTTAAACATCACATGCACATCTAGTTCGAGGAGGTGGGTACGGTTCCGAGGCCATATCATCCCGGAGTTATCCCGGGAGCCGATCGGACTCGAGGCCTTTCGCATTTCCTGTTTGGTTGCATTGGCGATAGCAACAGATACGCGGCTCACTATCGCGGGGATATGGTCGACAGAGCACATCAGTTTGTGATGGGGCTTGATCCTTATTTGATCGATACCGTACGGCGATGGCCTCCCTGTGCCCGAGTCAGTATGCCTGTGGTATGGAGGATCGACACGGAGGGCGTCGCCCGACAGGGAGTATGATCTAGATCGACCTTCGGGGAGTCTCGAGGCGGGCGGCGACGCGCCCAGTGCATCCCCGCGGATTTCGGGGCGGGAGATTTGATATATGGTATTCGAGAGCCATCTAGCAGTTCGGGTTCACGGGGCCGCGGCGAGCGACGGGCCATCCGTGGGGAATGCCGTTACGATGGTGTGCTTTGCTTGCGGCCGTCTCATATCATGAGGGAGTGTTTGTATGTGGGCAACCCGGTGGGCAGCCTGAAAGCTTGCGAGATTCGGTCCACCTTCTCCTTCGCGCCCCCGCATGTATGCTAGGTCGTGCGCAGACTAGCGGTCCTTCGAACCGCATATATGCTCTGACTAGCCGACAGGACCAGGAGGCGACACCAGATGTGGATACAGGTATATGAGCCTTTATTGTAATATTTTTTTATGTATGTGTAATTACTGTGTGAATGTTATTAAACAGCGACAGGTAGGAATTCGGAAGCCGATAATCGAGTATTTGTTAATAACGGCGGTTAAGGTGTGTCCGTCGCTATTGGGGACCTGGGAGACTAAGACGGAAAATAGTTGTACCTACAGGTGAAAAATGAATGTCAAGGATCGAAAAAGGGTAAAATAGTAATTGTGTTATAAGAGCGTTCGGAAACTTGTTAAGACTTGACCCTACTCCAAGTTATGTAACGAAGGTCGCAGTAAGGTGGATGCGGTTATACCAGCGTTAGAGCACCGTATTCCATCGGAGTTCCAAGGTTAAGCGTGCTAGAGTAAGAGAAATTTTAGGATGGGTGACCCCCTGGGAAGTTTCTGGAAGTCTTACAATCCAGACGTAGGGAGCAAATGGGAAGCTAGAGTAGTCTAAAAGGGGTTAAAATACACAGAATAGGCAGAAATCTTAAGAGGTCGGGTAGCCCAGAACGGACCAGATCGGGGAAAGAAAGAAGAGGCGTCACAGTTTAAGGATTAGGATGAGTTGGAATAGTGTTTGGAAATAATTTGTAAGTGAGGAGGTAGCGGCTATATGTCCACGTGTGCATAATATCCCATACATGGTTATGTTAACAGATATACGTATTCCGGCAACCAATGTGACGGCATATGAAAGGCATTGATCGGATAGGACGATGAAATTCGAGCGAAAAGAAAAGAAAATAAGTGGCATGAATGCCATAAGGCAAGCTGATATTGTTTTAGTATAAGGTAAACCGGTGGAGTGCTAACATAGCGATATTGGAAAAGGAAGAAAGTGAGTAGACGAATGGCGAGGGGACCTAGATATCGGAATAAAAAGTGATGCCTAATGGAAATTGGAGAACGCAGATATAGAGTAGAATATAATCAGGTAATAATATAAGTACACCCCTAAAGGGGGGAAGCGGATGAGAGAGATGCAAGTATCAGATAAAGACAATTAATACCACAACGTGTTTGATACGGATACCCGGCGGAAAGTAAGATTCCTCGCCGAGACAAGTTAGTAAGACCCAAGCCGACAAAAAGGGTAGAGGCTGGAATGGCAATTGAGATAGTGCTGAGAAGTAATTGTAGAGTGAACCAGGAGAGAAAAAAAGAGAGGGGAGCCGTAATTAAGATGGAATACATTCTATATAAGTCATACGAGCGTAGTTATGATACCCGTGAACATATATATGCTAAGGATGAGATTAAGCGAATACCTAAGGAGAAAAGCTTGGATTCGTAATAACAAAATGGTGATAATAGTTTGGGTGCGTTAAGGAAAGATGTAGAGATGGTTTAAGCTAGGTTACCGAGATAGAATGAACCCGGAGGACAAACCGGATATGGCTATGGTTGGACCAAAGACCTATTTCGATACCGGTTGTAAGGAAAGAAAGGAGTAAACAAAGTGTAACGTACGTAAGGAATAGTGAAACCATGCTAAGATATTTCAAAGCTAAATAAAGCACCTTTGCATATTCTTGTGAAGATTGCTATGTAATGTGTGACCGGGAAGTTGGGAGCAAGATCTGAGCGAAGGGACAATAGAAGAGTTTGTGTTAAAGATAAAGAAATGACATAAGACAATGTGCCTAAAATGTTACAAGCTGAGTGACAGAGGGTAAATTTATGTATCAAAACCCTTCAGAATTATATCAGCTGATGATAGTCGAAGCAGGGAATGGCTATTAGCAGCTCAGAAACAACAAAAAAAATATAACGATAATCGGCATCGACACTTAAAATTCCAAATTGACGAGTGGGAATTTCTGGAGATATTATTCATAAAATATGCAATGAGATTCGACGAAAGAGGAAAGTTTGACCCGAGAATAGGGGACTTTATTACATGCTCGCAAGGCAAGGAATATTATTAATAGAAGAGATTGCATACCATGGCAGTAAAGGAAACCCCCAAGATCCTTATACGATTTTATAAGACTAGTTGAACATTCGAGGACGAATGTTCTAAAGGGGGGAAGGATGTTATATCCCGTATTTCGTACGTCGGGATAATCCAAGTCAACCTCGATAAGTTAAGGACAAGACCGTTCCGGATACGAAGTAGAGACTTTTGTATGTTTTAAAAGTATAAGTGTGTATGATTTTATTGGCATGGAAATATTAAGGAAACATTTGGGGTCAAAAGCTATTTTTAGAAAGTGTGTAGCTCATGAAAAAGGAAAAAAAAAAAAAGAAACAAGGGCCATGTGGCCGGCCACCTTATGTGGGCCATGGCCACATAGTTGGCTACCATATGAAATTAAAAGATGACAAAGTGGTCATCATATTCATCTTCTCCATCTAGAAATTTCAAGAAAACTTGGAGAGAAAAAGAATAAGAGCCATTCGGCCAAGTGGAGAAAAAAGTGAAGATCAAATCTTCATCCCAAAAATATTTTTCTCAAGCATTTCAACTCATTAGAAGGTGGATAACAACATGGAGTGGTTGTTGGAGTGGTAAGAACAAGAATTAGTTCAAAAACAAGCCCTAGCTAAGTTGAAGAACCAAGTGAAGAAGCGTATGCTTCAATCTTCCTTTTTATATGTTATGAATGGTTTGTGGGTGTTGTGGTATGTAGAAATGAATGAAATTCATGAAATATGGATGTTAAGAGTGAAGTCGTGCATATGTAGGTGTTGGCCGTGTGTGTGGTGTGTAGGAGCAAAGGATTAATGGTATTTAGCATGTTTGCATGTTGTTGTAGTGTGTGGAAATAGATGGAAATCATGAAAATGGCATGTTGATGTTGTAGCCGTGTGGAGGGTGTTGGAACCGTGCATATGTAGTATGTATGCCAAGAATGAATTAATTTTATTTAGCATTTTGTTTGTTGTTGTCGTGTGGATTCCATGTTGATAATGAAAGTTTAATGAATCAATTTGAAGTTGTGATGGTTGTGGGCTGAATTGGAAGCCAATGTAACTTTTATGTAAATTTACATTTAGGATGATAACATTGTTAAAATGAAGATGGTTGGTATAGTTCATGAGTTTTGAAAGAAAGAAATGCGTTCGTGTTGTTTATGTTGAGTTGGAGAGATTTCGGGTAAGATGGTGGTATGGTTGGGTTGTTTGAAATATTGTGTGAATTGCTTAAAATGTCCTTGAATATTGTTTGAATGATTTCGGATTAGTAATTGAACGTATGAGTATTGACGTTAGTTTGATTCTATGTGGTTGAATTGAATATAAGCGAATGTCGTCGCATTATGTAAAAGAAGATGGTTGATGTTAAAATGTGTTTTGAAGTAATGATTGATGTTGTTAGAATGTTTGTTGGTATTGTGGTTGATGAAATTGGTCGAGTTGAATTTTCGGGGTGTCGCATTTACAGTGGGAAATGTCGCCAAATTCTCGTAGAATAAGTGTTAGTTGAAATTGAACTCCTAAGTGCCTTGGTTAATATTTGGCATTTAATGGCATATTGTAGATCTTGGGGAGTTCGCGACGTAAGTTTGGATTATCTTGGAGAATAGACAAGGTATGTAAAGCTACTTTTTCTTTCTCGTGGCATGTCTTAGAGTAAATAAGTTATGACACGATTCTCGAGGTAACTCTACTCTGGTGATCCGAGCATGTCCATGACTCTTAGCTCTCTCTTGATATTCGTATTCCTAATGTAGTCGGATTATAGTTCCTATGTCTTTCGTATGGCTATATTGTAAAAAGTTGCATAAAAGTTTTGTCTTCAAAAGAATTTTGTTCTTAAACGAATCAAAACTACGAACGTCCGTAACTTTCACAAACGGGCTCGGATCGCTTCGAAACGCTCATAGGAGGTTCCATAATGTATAACATCCCCGACCTTCATAGGCGGGCTCGGATTTGGGTTGACACCTATCCGTGGGCCCGCGAGACTTTCCTTTGTACACTTCTGACGACTTTTGGAAAGAACTTAAAATGACTACCACCCCGATCCCCGAGTATGATCACTTACCTATCTCGTTAAATCCAGAATGAGGAATTGCATGTATATATGATTTGATGGGTAACTATGATGGCTAAAGTTCTATTTTGATATGTTCCCGAGAAACATTCGGGAGAAACTGGATTTGACTATTGGTTAGCTTTTAAATGAAGGTTCGTTTTGATTATTCTCGTTGAATTGGTAATGATGATTATGTGTGTGTGACTTCTTACTACTCTGCTCGTGCGTATGATTATGACCTCTATTCACTGAGTCCCGGGCTAGGACATGTTTTCGTGCGCAGCTTTGCTATATTATTATTATTCACCGAGTCCCTCGATAGAGGGCCGGGACACGCTATGTATATGATGATATGATGATGACACGATTTTGCTTACCGAGTCCCTCATTAGAGGGTCGGGACACGCTATCCACCGAGTCCCTCATTAGAGGGCCGGGACACGCTATCCACCGAGTCTCTCACTAGAGAGCCGGGACACGCTATATGTATACACAAGTGCAGAATGATTGTCTATTGGGATCGCTAAGTCCTATAATGATTTGAATATGATATGGACATGTATGATTTATGTTTACGCTGTAAGTTCTGGTGTGGTTTCCTAGTTACTGTACTCATGTTCTCTATTCCTTACTTCAGCGCGATTCTATCTACTGTATTCCATGCTTTACATACTCAGTACATATTCCGTACTGACCCCCTTTTTTCGGGGGCTGCGTTTCATGCCCGTAGGTACAGACGATCATTTCGGTGCGCTGCCAGTTTAGGACCTTCATTCTGCTATTGGAGCGCTCCCTTGTTCAGGAGCCCGTATTTTAGTACAGACTTCTCTGTTATATTCAGGGGTACGGTGGGGCCCTGTCCCGTCATATGATTCTGTTATTACTCCTAGAGGTCTGTAGACATAAATGTGGGTCGTGGGTAGTATTGCGTTCTGTATATCTTCGGGCTGTATATATGATATATGTATATATGTGTGTGCGACGTTGTGCCTTTATGTACGAATAAATTCTTATTATGTTGATTAAGATCTGATTACAATGATAGGTGGGTACGAGTGCCCAGCTCGGGCACTAGTCACGACCTACGGGGTTGGGTCGTGACATGTGGGCATGAAACGCATCCCCCCGAAGAAAGAGGGTCAGTTCGAAATATGTACTGAGCATTTAAAGCATGAAATACAGTAAACAGGATCATACTGGAATAAGGAGTATAGAAAACTAACACAATAACCAGAAAACCACAAGGCTTGCCTTTAGAACATAAATCATGTATGCCAACATCATACCCAACCTGTTATGGGACTTAATGACATAATTAGATAATCATCCTGTACATATGCATACATATAACGTGTCCCGGCCCTCTAGTGAGGGACTCGGTAAATAAAATCATCATATACATGTACATATAACGTGTCCCGGCCCTCTAGTGAGGGACTCGGTGAATAAAGTCATCATATGCCATCCTGGCCGCCATCCCCATATCATCATATCATCATGTCATCATATCATCATATACATATACATATAACGTGTCCCGCCCTCTAGTGAGGGACTCATGAATAATGCAATGAGCCGTGCACGAGAACATGTCCCTGTTCTAGACTCGTGAAAGATGTAACGTATGCACGAGCAGAGTAGTGAATAACCATATGCATATAAATCATCTTTTGAGACTCAATAGATAAATAGACTAATCAACGCTCGAGCAATGTGATAATAGTCACACTCGCATTTTTGAATATCATTACGAACTATATCAATAATGCCTCGTAGATCATAGATGTGTATTAAGTTAATCCAAGTCAGCTTATAAAAGTTATGGACATTATTCATTATAGAATCTTTTAGGAATAGGAACTGTTATGCATCATTTACTATTCATTCATATAAAAGACTCGAGGGTAATAGCTCGATCATCTTAAGAATTCCAATATCAAGAAGTGAATAAGAATCATAAAACATGCTCGGAACTTATGAATAGAGTTACCCCAAAGTTCATATCGTATCATACTTACATCTAGGACATGCCAAATGAAAGAAAGGATAGGCTTTATATACCTTTAGCGTTTATACGCAACACAACCCGTATACGCTGCCCAATAGTACTTTAACCTATATTAAGATGTCAAGAACTACGATTAGGCTACGAGGGAATTCGAAACACATTCTAACGTTAGTAACTCCTTTCTAAATAATTTGACGACATTTCCTTTACATTCAAATCAACCACATACAATCAAGCCAACACCAACGATCATGCGTTTAAGTGCTAACCCGAGACAATTCAAACAAGACTCGAGAACACTTCGGACAACCCGCACAATATTCAAAACAGCCCAACCAACATACAATACAACCCGCAATCTTCCAAACTCAACAAGAACAACAACAACACATTCTTTTCTTCCAATTTCATGAACTATACCAACAATCCACATGTTACAACATTATTCACATAAATGCAAGAAACTTTACTAACATCATTTTAACTTCTACAATAGCCCACAACAATTACAACTCCAACTTGCACCATTAAATCCTTTCATTTTCATCATAAAATCCATAACAACAACAACCAAATACCAAGTAAAGTCAATCCACCATTTTCTCCTAAAACAGCCCCTACACGGCTTGGATAGCTTTCCAACATCAACATACACAATTTTTTATACAAATATACACATTACAAGATGCTCAAATCACCCTTAATACATGTAAAAGAAGATTAAACCTTACCTTTAGCACTTGACTTCTCAACTTGGCTAGAATTGGTGAATTGAAATAATACTTGTTCTTGCTACTCCAATGGATACTCCACGTTGCTATGCACCTTCCAAAGGGTTGAAATACCTTAGAAAATAAATTTTTTGGCATCAATTTCATGGGCTTAAATCTGCCCAGCCATGGCCGTAGCTGCCATGGCTTGAGTTCCCTTTCTCTCTCTCATTTTAGGTTCATAATTTGGAAGATGAATAATGAATCAACTTAGTCATCAACTTCCCTCTTTATATGCCACACATGATGGTGACACATGTCCAACCTTGACATGTGTCCCATTATCCTCCATGGACCAATTATATTCATCCATGTGTTGTGGGGCCCACTTAATGGTCTAATTAAGCTAATTAATCACTAATCCCCAATTAATAATTTAATCATGGTTAAATTAATCCCTAATCTCCATTGATATTTCCATGCCAATTAAAATTTATAAGCAATTCGTGCGTTAATAAAAATCGGGGATTAAAAGTCCTTGTCACATATTCAAAAATAATCTTGTCCTTGGATTTATGTCGATTGGCTTACGAATAATCCGTCGTATAAAAATACGGGATATAACATTTCTTTTAGTAAAAAGGTATGTTCTTCATCTTGTTTCTTATGATTGAGTTGACTTAGAGGTTCAGCAAGTCTTGAAGAGGCAAGGAATCATAGTAGAGAGGTCACAAGGTATCAAGTTGAAGTGGATGACTATGGGTTGATTTTAAACGGGGATTTTGGATTGATTTAAGTTTAATTTGAATGAAATATCTTGATAATGGTATTGTTGATGTTGTTATTTTTATTTGGGAATTGTTTTGGAATTTGGTGGAAATAGATGAAATAGGGAAAGTGCTGCCCAATTTTCGTTAGCTCACTAATTACTCTAGTTAGACCTTATGAGAGTTTTCAAGGCTTAATTCTAGTATGAATTATCTTGAATGTAGATTTACAAGCTTGGGAGCTTAAGAGGTTAGTAGTTAAGTGTTATATCCCGTGTTTTGGCATATTCGGAAGATTTGGAAATAACCTTGGGTTGTAAGGAATAAGGTCATGTGTGAATATTTTTTTTAATATGTGAATGCCGGTTATGGAAACTTGAATGCGGATACAATGGAGAAGGCCTAAGGGCAAAGTTGGAATTTTGAAAATTTGTTTCGGGAATTTATGAAAGATGATTCATGATGAATTGGGCTTGAAAAAAAAAGGGAAAATAAGGCCCAAGTTGAGAGGGGTGGCCGGCCAACATGGCCCAAGCCCATGGGGTTTTAATTAAATTTTTACCCATGTGATAAATGTTATATTAGCCTAGAAGTTTCAAGATTTAGCAAGAAAAACAAAGAACAAAAGAGAAAAAAAAAAAAAGGAAGAGCAATCGGCCAAGAAGGGAAAGAAGAGAAAAAAAAGAAGAAAATTTCCTAGCCTTCAATCTTGATCCAAAATTCTTGTTCTTTGTGAATTCTTAACAAGTTCAAGACGCTCTTCAACGTGGTACAATTAGTTTGGCGAAAGAACCACGTTTGCGGCGAGTGGAAATTTCAAGAAAAGGTAAGAATCTTGTTCTTTTATGTTATGGAAGATGTAGATATGTTATAATGGTTGGAATGGAATGAGAATTATGGAAATTGTGTGTGTGTATGAGGCCGTGTGGTGTGTGCAAGTATGTGTGGCCGTGTGATGTTGCTTTGGTGGGGGAAGATGAATTAAATT
>NW_026725565.1:0-57619 GCF_029784015.1 Lycium ferocissimum
ATTTCCGGGGACAAAAAAGGCCAAGGGGGTGGACGCGAGTATATCGACGATAAGGGCACCGGATCCTACCAGGGTTTCGGAGGTTAGCGTGCTCGGTGGGAGCAATTTCGGGGATGGGTGACCCTCGGGAAGTATGTGAGAAATTCGATATATCCGGACTTAAAGACAAATAAGAAGTTAGGATAGCCTAAAGTGGGGCATGTGGAAAAGGTTGGAACCATAAGAGGATGCGCGAGCGAGGGCGGTTGCTCGGTGAAGGGCAGGGAAGTGCATCACGATATTGCAGGGAGTTAGGATAGGCTTGAACGACGTCGAACGTATTTTTGTCGTCTAGTTAATAGTAATTATATATATATGTATATGTCGGTGTAGAAAAGAAACGACATTGAATGGATAATGATATAAGCATACCCCTAAAAGCGGGGGGAAGCGAGGGAGAGGAAAAAGTAAGGATAGAGATAAACGATGATATGAATATATGTTTGTTGCACGTTTAGCCTCGCAAACGAAACCCCCCTTCATGGAAACAAGTTAATAAAATCGGAAGACCAAAGCAACAAGCGGATAGTGAGTCGAAATGGTATTGGATACCCCGAGATAGTATGAAGGACAACAACAACTATGATGAGTTCCCAAGTGTGCTTATGGACCGGCGAGATTAGTCGAACATTCGAGGACGAACGTTAAATGGGGAAGGATGTAACATCCCGCATTTTGTACATGGGAATAGAAGACAATTACGGGATTAAACGCAAGGCCATTCCCCGGTTTGTTTTAATGTGCAAGTCGTTATATTATTATGGCATGGAAGTCTAATGGCAAACTTCGAATTTGAAAAATTTGGTTCATGACTTTTGGAGAAGTCAAGTGGCCAATTGCTTCAAGCCATGAAAGGGGCCTATGTGTCCATTTTATATTTGTAGGAGGATTAAGTATATATGTGCATGGTGTACTGCAAGACTATAATTCATCTTTAGGACCTAAGGAAAATTCAAGAGACTTGAAGGGTAAAGAAAAAGGAAAATCTAGAAAAAGTTGAGAAAAATTGAGAAAAGAAAAGGAAGGGGGAAAACGGCCAAGAGAGGCCATGTGCATGGTCATGTGCACTCTTATATATATATATATACATAAGTTATGAGTGGAGAAGACAATTCATCAATTTCTTTTCTAGAAAATTCAAGAAAGAGATAAGAGAGAAAATGGAGGAGTTCGGCCAAGGGGGCTGAACTTGGTGCTCCAAGAAATGATCAAGAAAATTATTTCTCAGCAGCACCACTAAATGAAGGGTCCTCTATCACGTGGAATGGTGGTTGGAAGAAGAAAGTCATTTGTTTTGCAAAGGACAAGTCTAGCCGTGAGTTAAAGGCAAGCAAAGAGAGTAAGGTTTAGTCTTATTTCTCATGTGTTATGTATGACTTGTGGATGTTGTGGAATGTAGAAATGAATAAAGTTCATGAAAATATAGTGCTATGTTGGTGCTTGGCCGAATAGGTAGGTGAGGAAAAGTGAAAAACTAAATGTATGTAGTATGTTTGGATTGTTGTGTTATGCATAGTTGAACGTGTAATGTGAGTGAAGTGCATGAAAGAAAGATATTGATGTTGTGGCCGTGAATATGGGCTGATTTAGAGAGGCAATGTGATTTTAATATAGCTTCTTGAACTTATGGAAATAATGTTGTAAATGTGTGGATTGCCGACGTAGTTTATGAGTTTGGAAGAAAAGAAAATGTATCGTCGATGTTTCCTTACACTTAGAAGATTTCGGTTCCATGGCATAGTGTTTGGGTTGCTTTGAATGTTGTATGAATTTCTTGGAATGCTTCTAAATCGTATTTGAATGGCTTCGGAATAATATTTGAATGTACGATCATTGGTGTTAGTTTGAATGCATGAAGTTATTTGAACAAAGGGAATATTGTCGAATTGTGGAAAAAGGATTGCTAATGCTAGAATATGTTTGGAGATGCTATTGTTGGTTTTGTTGTTAATATTGTGGTCGAGTTCCATTCTCGGGTTGTTGTTGTTGAATTGGGCCGAGCAATATCTCGGGATAGCGCATTTTGGGAAGTGCCGCCGAAATTTTTGTAGACAAATGTGCATTCAAGATTGGATTCCTAAAAGCTCTAATCAATGTTTGGTGAACATGACCAAATCAGATTCTGGCGGATTTGTTAACTTGGATTTGGAGTAGCAAAGAAGGAGCGGAAAGAGGTATGTAAGGCTTCACTTTCTTTCTTTGGCATGTCTTAGACGTAGTAGGCTTGAACACGGCCTCGGGGACATTTCTTTCCCGTAACCGAGATTGAAATTAACTACTATTCATTCAAAGAGAATTGAATTTAACTTGCGTGAAATGTCGAAAACTTCCTAAACATCCGTAACCACACAAATAGGACCCGATTACCCTAAGATCCTCACAAGTCACGCCATAAATCGTAATATACGTAAATTTGATACGCCGCCTCATTTGACCCGAGGTGGGCCCATTGTTCCCGATTTTCCTTATTGTACCATTTGACTTATCTTGAAGCAGAACCCGATGGGAACTTTTGATCCTTATTCCGTCATCAAATGACAAGTACTATGACCACGCTAACGAGGACATCTTTATGATGCCTATGAGGATGCTAGATATGAGGAAATGGCTATGACGCATATGTTAAGAATATGTACCTACCATGAATATGACTATGAATATGTCATACCAAAACGTGGAGGATGTCTAGAGAAAATGCTTACATGTTAACTATGACCTCGATGATTCTATGGTTAAAGGTTCCAAGTCTATGATTCCGGTGACGAAATGAGAACGTTAAGCTATTCCTTGAATTCTCAACTCTTCTCATGAATAATGCTTTCCTTTAAAGATTACAAGTATATGAAACGATGCCCTATGACCCGTTTTATATTTTCTCATAATATTACTTTCCACTAATGGTCTCGCCTTATATTAATCATTCCTTCAAGGTGAGACAAGCGCCCATAGTTATTCTATAATATAATCGGAGGTTTCCGACCTTACGTCACTCCGATGGATACATGATTTTCTTGGGCTCTCCGCATGCTTATATGACCTATGTATATGGAAAATGTGTATGTACATGGGGTGGGGGGGGTCGGGATACATGGAAAATGGGAAGGGAACTATGTTTCATTGCCACCTAGTCGGTGGCTTATCATCCGGACGCGGGATGCCGGACGCGGGATTTATGGGCTAGCCGGAGTATTTCGGCGCAATGTGGGCGAGCTTGACGCTCGGTGCTATGATACTACGACACTATGATACTATGATGCTATGATACTATGATACTATGATACACTATGACACGCTATGATACTATGGTACACCGTGATATGCTATGATACTATGATATACTATGATTTAACATGATATGACATAAATTCTATTTTCTAGGCCTATGAAAAGAAATGTTTTTTTAAAAAGGGAAAACAAGCATGCATGGCATCCGCCCCCATGGGGCCCTCATATGCACGAAGTTACTCCGTTATCCTATGATATGTTCTATGTTCCTATGAAGATGTTGCTCATATGTACGGAGTCATCCCTTTACGTCACGATATGATATCTTGTTATTATTCATGCTTAAATCTCCTACTATGTTGCTACTTCGCCTTACATGCTCGCACATAGCTCGCATCTGCCGACCCTCTTCTTCGGGGCTGCGTTTCATGCCGCGTGTACACCGGATACGAGCCGATTATAGCACGAAGGATGTTCCGGCGAGTTGGTAGGCTCCACTTGTCCCCAGTGCTGCCGAGTTAGAGTATAGATGCCATGATACGTTGTTCGAGGTTAGAGACTTTGCAGACAGAGTTGTGGGTATTGGGTTGTCATGTGTAAGCGGCTCCAGCAGCCGATATGTTATTATGTTTCGTGTCACGAGTCTTATTTGATGTCAGATTCTATTTATGGAAGAAAAAAAAAAATTCTCTATGTATTCATTTCTTACTAGTTCATAAGTTCATATGTGTAATAAGAATTAGCGGGTTCGCTCGGCTCCGAAGGTGGGGTCGGGTGCCCATCACACCCAAGTAGAGTCGGGGTGTGACATGTCTCAACCTATATTAAGGCGTTGAGAACTATAGTTAAGCTACGGAAAGGTTCAAAACGTATTCCAACGTTAGCAGCTTATTTCTAGAAAGTTGGGCGGCATTTCTCCTATATTGTTCATTTCCCTTTCATTCAAGCCAACTATAAAACGACCAAGTTAACATCAACAACCACACGTTCAAGTACTATATCAAAGTTAGCCAAGATAAGATTCAAGAATATTCCGAACAAGCCGCATAACATTCCAAATCAGCTCCACACATTACAACATTCATTAATCGTTAACATAACGACTACGACATATTCAAGTTATTCTTAATAATCTATAGCCATAACACTTCATCGAAACGACCTTATAATAGTTCAACAATTACAACACAATGCATGATCTTACAACACTTAGTCCTCCAATTTAACAAGAACAACAACAACACCGTAACCATCACCTTCTCGAATACAATACAACTATAACCTTAACTACCAAATTGCTTCACTTTCATCATATAGTTAATGACAACAATAACGACAACATTAATCGGAATTAATCCACCATTTTTAGATTAGAACAGCTCAACACGGCCCAAACGGAGATTTAACATTAACATATACAACCCCTTCACTTTTAACACATAATCCATAATATTAATAACAATAACAACAATCAAACCCAACCTAATTTGAACAACTCCAATTCTGTCCATTTCAACACCAACACTAATCATGCAATTTTCTTACTTCCAATTCGTTAATACAAATTAATCTCTTCATTACAACATCATTAACTCCAATTTTATGACAAAAGAAGAAAACCTTACCTTAAATTTAATTTGGGTGATTCCATAATGACTTGCATCATTTGCACCATTTCATCTTCTTCAACTTAAATCCCTAACCTTACTACTCCTTTTTAGTACTTAGAACACCTTGGAGATTAATAATTTTATCAAGAACATGAATTCACTCAAGGCGCAGCCATGGCGTAGTGAGCTTGGCAGCCATGGTTGTTCATGCTTCCTTCTTCAATCCAAGGTGAGACTTAGCAATTTAATGGTGTAAAATAAGGCTGGCCGTGAGCTTCAAGGGCTGCCATAGCCATGGCCGTGTGGTTCCTCTCTCTAGCTTAATTGTGAAGATGAGAGCTTCTCTCTCTATTATTCAACTTTGGAATGAAAATATGATCAGCTTGGTCATCAATTTAATATATATATGCTGTCCATATGGTTGACATGTGTCCAGCCACATGACATGTGTCCCATTAACATCCATGAGCCAATCATATTCAGCCATGTCTTAGTGGGGCCCACTTAGTGGTCTAATTAGGCTAATTAATCATAATTAATCACTAATCCCCACTTAATAATCTAATCATGGTTAATTAATCCCTAATCTCCACTAATATTTCTACACTAATAGAAATTTGCAAGCAAGTCGTGCCATATTAATATCGGGATTAAAAGTCCTTGTCTCATATCCAAAAATAATCTTGTCCTTGGATTTATGTTGATTAGCTTACGACTAATCCGTCGTATAAAAATGCGGGATATAACATATTTGAAATTTGTTCAAAATTTTTCACTCTAATCATCCCCTTCCATCCAATCCCAATCGGTATGATCAATGGCATCATCGTCTTCAGATGATTCTGTAGATGTTTCTTCTAAATATTGTGGATGAAACGGCATATCAACACTATCAATAGCCATATCTTCTCTTGAGTATTTATTGTCAACATCAGGTAATCTACTTGAGCAACCAATGTCATCATTAGTTTCCCTCCAAAACGTGTCTCTGATATTGGGACAATTCTCTTCCTCTAAATCGTACAATTTATCGGGACCTTATTCCTTGCATAATAAACCTCTTTCTCAATTGGATCCTTGATATAAAAAACTTGCTGAACTTGCGATGCTAACACATAAGGGTCATCTGTACTGCATAATTTGTTGAAGTATACCCGAGTTAACCCATATTCATCTACTTCGTTATGAAACCAATCACATCTAAACAATACAACACTAAAATGACCATAATAATCAATCTCAATTATATCTTGAATAACTCCATAATAGATAACCTCTTCGTCAATGGGATTTTGGTCCCTAGCACTAGCAAAACTATCAGTTGTTGCTGATAAAGTCACTCCACTATTTTGAGTCTTACAGGGTGCGTCCCGAGTTTTCGTATGAAATCGGTAGCCATTAATGAAATATGCAGTATATCTTTTAGCCACCTCATTAGGCACTTTAGCTAGCTTTCGCAAATAATCAGGCACTTCAACATTTTCAACTTTCTCTTCAAACCGCCATTACTGAATTCCCGACTATAATTCCTTGCTCTTACCCATGCATTTGATCTAGTATGATTACCCATTAAACTCTTATGTTCCCTGTAGTCATGAATGTTTAAAATTTACTTATTAGGCCTTTATAAATGGAGCTTAACAGACCTTAACATAACAAAACAAATAAAGTTTAAATTTAAATAATTGTTATATAATTTGTCTTACTCGATAAACCTTTCCACTTGTTCATCTCCAGTATTGAATAGAGCATACTGATGTGCTTCATTCTTGGACTGTGAATCCATGAGAAAAGTGTTTATTTTTTTCTTCTTCTCTTTTCCAATTAGATTACCTATCTTAGGGAATACATGTGAGGAATCTTGAAGGAACTCGTCATCCTCTGTTTGGTACCTACTAAATCTCGTCTTCACGCCATCATGTAGGTATCTTGAACAAAAAGTCAAGGACTCTTCAGCCAGGAACCCATCTGCTATTGATGCTTCTGCATAAGATCGATTACGAACGAACCCCTTCAACTTACATAACTCCCTTTCAGTGGAATACATCCAACAAACATGAGCCGGACCCCCAAGCTTAATTTCATTCACTAAATGAATAGGCAAATGTAGCATTATATCAAAAGATGTTGGATGAAAAATCTTTTCAAGGTCACATGTTATTTCAACAATTTCAGACTGCAATTTTTTTAGATCTCTTGGCCTTATAACCTCACTACATATGGCTCTAAAGAAGTTTCCCAACCTAATCAAGGCTAGTGAAACATTCTTGGGCAAAGCTTTTCTAACAGCAACCTGGAGCAGGTAATGCATTACAAAATGAGCATCATGACTCTTGTACCCTGATATTTTCATCTCCTTCACTTGCACACGTTGTGATATATGCGAAGAAAACCCTTTTGGTAATTTGGCATTTTTCATGACGGTGCAAAACAACCGCTTCTGTTCTAGCTTCATGGAGAAACAAGCTCCACCCAAACTTACACTTCCACTATCATCTTCTATTGGTTGTAGCTCCTTTTGTATCCCCATTTCTTGTAAGTCATAGCGTGAATTTACATGATCCTTTGACTTTCCATCTATATCTAATAAAGTCCCGAGCAAACTATCATATATATTCTTCTCTATGTGCATCACATCAAGATTGTGCCTCAATTTGTTATGTGCCCAATATGGCAATTCAAAAAAGATGGATCTTTTCTTCCACGGACCCTTATTATCCCGAGGCCTTTTATTTTTGCCCTTTCCAAACACATTGTTGAATTCACGCAGCTCTTCAAAGACATCTACACCCGACAAAGGAGTTGGTGCAGGTCTATGCTCCTCCTGACCATTAAATGACTTCTTATCTTTTAGTAATGAATGATCATGAGGCAAAAATCTCCGATGACCCAGGCAACACATCTTACTACTATGCTTGAGATATTGAGAGCACGTGTCATAATTACAAGTGGGGCATGCCAGTTTCCCTTTGGTGCTCCATCCTGAAAGCATTGCTAATCTTTGGAAAATCACTAACTATCCACAATAAGGCTGCACACATTCGGAATGTTTGGTTGGTTTCAGCATCATAAGTTTCTACCCCAAATTCCCATAATTCCTTCAATTCTGCAATTAATGGTTGTAGGTACACATCTATATCATTTCCCGGAGATGAAGGACCTTGAATGATCATTGGCAACATGATATAATCAGGCTTCATGCAAATCCACGTTCATAAATTATAGTTCATTAACATAACAGGCCATATGCTATGAGAAATACTCATGGTTCGAAATGGGTTAAAACCATCACTTGAAAGACCTAACCTAACATTACGAGGATCTCTAGAAAAGTCTAGGTGCAAAGAGACAAAATGCTTCCAAGCTTCCCCATCAACAGGATGTCTTATATTCCCATCATTGGGTCGTTCATTTGCATGCCACCTCATTGAAATAGATGTTTCAGGACACATAAATATCCTTTGAAGCCTAGGCTTTAAGAGAAAGTACCTTAAAACCTTTGCAGGGATTTTAGAGTTTGTATTAGTCAAGCCATTACCAACACTCTTCCATCTAGAAGACCCACAAACAGAGCAATTATCTGCTTTCTCATTGTCTTTCCAATATAGCATGCAATCAGTTGGGCATGCATGTATTTTTTCATAATGAAGGCCCAAATCTTTTATCATTTTCCTAGCCTTGTTGAACGACTCCAGTAGCTGAGCAAAGGGAAATGCCTCTTTTAGCAACACTAACATGTCTGAAAATGCTACATTACTCAACCCATGCAAGGATTTTAGCAAGTACAACCGAATGGTGAAACTCAATTTAGTGAAAGTTTCACACCCCAGATATAACTCTTGTTTCCCTTCCTCCAATAATTTAAAAAATTTCTTTGCATCTTCAGATAATCCCTCTCTTACTCCTTCATGACCTGACTCACCCTCTATATTTCTAAATGTATCATGAAGTAGTCCATCAATATCGTCACGCAAGTTAGAACCTTCATCATCATTGACTGGAGGAGGTGTATTTCTTGAGGAAAACCCTTCTCTATTGGAAACCCATTTGGTGTAACCATCAACGAACCCTTCAACAACCCAGTGATCCTCCATAATATTTCTATATGCCAATAGAGATTAACATATTTTTTGCAGGGGCATAATATCTCATTTCCTTGAGACGTTCATTCAAATGCCTTATCAAGAAAATTGTTCATTCCACGACTATACTCATCTGTCCATCTTAGGCAATTCATCCAACTTTTATCTTCGTTATCCATTAGAATCCTATATAACATAAGCAAATCACGGAGTTTAAAAGTCATGATAACCAAGAACAGAAGAAGAGTAACATGTTAAGAGGAAATAGTATACATTTATTAATGGAAAAGGTTCAAAATATCCTTAAAAGGTTTATTTCAATTATATGTATAGTTAAACTTTTCAAATCTATTCCCAAACAGCACCATTTATGATGAAAAGAAACGTAGAGACGCCAAATCATCTCCTTATCCCTAATTTAGAGAAGAGCCATGCTTTGGGTTAAAACCATAGAAGAAACTAATTGTCCGCATGGTCATCTGTAATAGGTAAGCACGCAATTAAACAAAAGAATAGAAATACCAACCTTTTAAGTTTGACTCAGCTAAGAAATGGGAACAATTTGAAGAGCTTGTTCCACAATTTGATGCTACTTCACTGAAATCAGACGTAATCTTTGGAGCATATAAATACTACAAAGGATGTATCTAATTATCTTTGGTATACTTCCAGGTAAATTCAAGAGATCCTTAATATACACTAAGTGCATATAAATAACTGCCTTCTAGGAACTGTTGCCTTTTACTTATATGTGTGAAATCCACATAATAATATCCAACATAACTTGGCAGAAGAGAAGTCTACACTAACTGTGAAGTCCTTAGTCCATGTTTTACACACTTTTGTGAATAGAGAACGTGCAGGTAAGCATATAACCGAGTACATAATACACAACTTAAAATTGTGTCACGCAATTTCAAATATAAACATTTTTGGGGTTTGTTCCGAGTTTAAAATAATGAAAAACCATATACAAAGTTGGTTGATGCTGATTGCTCGTGAGCTTCAGAGGAGGAATTTAGTTGACTGGTGTATTCTTCAAGTTGAATTCAAGAAATTTAGCACAAAGGCTACACTGCTTATTTGTAGCAGGGCCAGGGGTGTTTTTGGCAATTTAGTGGAAAAGTGGTTGATGCTGGTTGTTGGTTGTTGTAAAGACACCAGGACCATCTATAATGTGTGTTTCACTGATCCAATTTATATTGGAAATGATGTGGTGCATAATTGGTTACTAAATGTCATCTGGTGATGGGAGGAAAAATAATACCACCAGTTTTAGTGTTACTGATGGTTGTGGAAATTTAAGCATACTACTGGTGGACAAAGATCTAAATAATACAGGAATCATGCTTATTATGGAGCCTGTTCATGTGAGAAATGAGGTGGTTCTATACTGGTTCAATGATCCCACTCAGTTGAGAAATGAGTTGATCCAAAAATGGTGAAGTGGAGTTTTATATATCTGTCTTTAACACACGAAATGACATGAGACTTGGTAAGGTGGGAACAAGTTTTCCATGGAAACTTGCAGGCAATAGGATTTGGTTTGGGACTTGCAGATGTGCAACAGTTGCAAAAGGTAGGATCTTTGCTAGTCAGACAAGGTCATAAGTGCTGTAATTATGCTAAAAATTCATGCCTGATGGTGATTCTGAAGATGGTTGTTGGTGGTGGGATGGCAAGGAGGCCTTATCACTATGTTCAAATCCTATGGGAGGAGAGCATGGTGGTAAATTTTTACACTAACACTATTTTCTTTTTTGCAGGTTTCAGTTTTGCATGGAAATACAACAACACTAGGAAATCAGGAAAATTAGAACATGTTTGTGCCACTGATCCTAAGCAAATGGGAATGAAGTGATGCAACTGTGGACCAAATTTGATAATATGCTATACCTTATTGATCCTACTCAGCTTAGAAATGATATTAGAGTTATAGCAGATATAAGGAAAAGGAATAAATATGCTACATGGATATATATTGGTGGCAGGAATTTTGTTCTTACCGGTCGCGCAACTGCCATCGGCATCGATTTCTATTGGCAACAAGATTTTTGGACTTGTGGTTAGCGTTTGTGTTCGGGTCCTACTTATGTAGGATATGATGTGATACAAACTTCATACAATGTAGGCTACTACTATTATTTCATTGATCCAAATTCAGGAAATGATGTGGGATATATTAGTTCTACTAGTTGTGGTGCAGCAACTACACAAGCAAAGTTGCAATTTCAAGTTTCAAGTGAGAAAGGCAGAAGTTGCTACTACATGCAAGATTCTGCAGCAGAGAAAGATTATCAAAGATGCAACAAATTGCTCATACAGCTACAACATGAGATGATGCCATATATGCAAATATTTGGCCGCTGCAGAGGATATATGGCAATTATACATTTTGCTGAAACAGTTGTTTGATTATTTAATGACCAAAAACCGTTTTATCTTATAGTTTACAATGTAATTTTCAGATTTCTAGTTAGTAGGGTATTAGCAATTTGTAGCACCAACTTAAGATACCATATAAATCTTAAGTTGGTCATTAGATTAATTTTTGCATCTTTATTTGCCATTTTGGCTACATTAGTAAAGACTCTTTATTTGTTTCGCTTTGAGAAAAATATATAAAATCAGCCCTAGGCATCATGCCAAGTGGACTTTATTAAAAAAAAAAATGATGAAAAACCAAAGGCAGAATGACAAGAAAAATACAGTAGACAATTACTATTACAAATTATTTTTTATTAAGTACATGATAATGAGGAAAACAGACACATGCATACACAAAAACACCATATTTCCTAATGCAAATTTGAAAATTTTCAAGATTTCCATTGTACCATTGGTTACAAGAGTGATTAGATTTACAGGTTCTACACTTCGTTTATGGAAATGTTACTTGCGAATATTAACGGCTTGGCTAGCGAAGTAAAAAACTGCTTCAATATCCGAAAAGGAAAAAAGAAACCATAGTTTTTTATTTCATACTGTTCCTAATCCCAAGCTACACACTGAAGGAAATGTCTCCAGATAGGAGGTCATAACCACTGATGCTTCTATGTGAAGCACAAGTCAACACTTTGAGCAGCTCAAAAATATGAATTTACAAAAACCTCTTAAAGTATTCTAATAGACGAGTATTGTAGGTTCTGCACATGGACGGTTCGAGATACAACATTTACATTAGACAACACAGTTTCTCTAAATAAAGAGACAATGCAACATCTCATTATTAAGTGCAACTAAGCTCAACTAAGCTCACACAAACAACAACACTGCTCAGGAACAAGAGATATAAGCAAGGCATAGCATGAAATAATTAGGTAAATTTCAACAGATCAGCCGAGGCATAACAGAGGAATATGATCAGCATTTTCATAGCAAGGCTGAAGGAAGCAAAGGTTACTAATAATACATCAGCACAGGTGAAGCAAGATCAGCTCAAGAAGAGGAATCACTCAGGCCCATATTGAGGTCAAGTCGTCACAGAATCAAGAAGTATGCAGGACTACTCTTAGGAAAATTTAGTGCACACAGGCAAATGAAATTAAGCTAGCTTTAAACAAGATGTTGTGACCAATCATGTATGTGGGAACAATAGAAATTAGTCACCATAGCAAGGCAATCTGGACAAGATCATACATGGACATGGGTAGGGACATGATGGGGGCCTAAGTGAAGTGCCATAGCAAGGACCAAAGATCCAAACAAAGCCTTTTTTACCCAGTAGAGAAGGCCTCAGAGCAAGACAAGGCGAAGCAAGAAGTCTTAACAGAAGAGTTCAGCACCAACAAAAGAACGCAGCATGGTCATAAGTTCAGCACAAGTCATAAAAATGCCACAAGGACCAATTTCTGTATCTATAGTACCTAGTTAGGTACAGACTTCAGCAATGTACAAGGAGTGCGCAAAGTTAGTTCCTAGGAATACATGACTAGGCGAGGCAAAACAAACAAGGTGGTGCAGCTAAGAAAGCGAAGCAAGAGAGTAGGGAAAGGCCTCTTAAGAGAAAGAGGAGGGACTATGGATGTCAACATCAAACAAGGAAAGAAAAAGAAGAAAACGAGGAAACAAGCAGACCTGGAACAAAACGGATAAACACTAAATAAGGTGAGGGGGATAGAGATATAATAGATAGGACTTTATGATGCAGTTGCGAAAGAGAGGTTATACACTTAAGCAATCTAGAAAATCATTGAATGGTCTTGAAGCATGGGTGTTTTGTTGACAGATGATAGGCGCATAGTAAGACACACAGGACGTGGATGATCGCATACTCAATGCAATAACAGGTATGCCAAGTATGCCAAAATACTTCAAACAGTGGCAATTCAAGGAGAAGACAAAGCTGGTTTCAGTCAAGAGGTATACATGGGGATGCAGGCATATTAAACATGGTGATCAACCGACGTGGACACCTTATCTAACCAAGAGGGCATGCTTACTAACTAGTTTGAGCCTGGGCTAATGCAAGTGGGAGGCTTGGCAAGGTGCTATGTAGGTGGCCAAATGCATATGCAGGTCAATCTTAGATGAGTCATTTACACAAATAGCATCAGCAGGCAAGTGGAAAGGCAAAAGGAAGAGGTGTGGGGCTTAGAGTTGAAGCAGGCCATGCACAAATCATATACCCTTACTGATCATTTTAATCTTAATAACTTTCATCAGGATTAGGAAGTAGAACACATAGGACTGCACAGTCATGGTATCACCAACAGGATATCATGAACCTATTTAAGATCAGGCTAGGGTCACAATTGTTAACTATAATTTTACTTCGTCTTTCGTCTCATTCAAACAAAATAACTAGCCACTCCTTACCCCCTTTATCCTATTATGTTACTTATCCATACCATTATCGAACAAAACCTCAGCTAACATCTCAACTAAACTAATTCATTTTTTGATCCAAAGTTCAAACAAAATAGGCACTCCACCCATGACATAGAAATAAACTCCTTCTACCAGCATAATTGGACTTCATTAAGGCAGAACAAATACCATAACATGATTCAACCAAACCAACACCACTGCCTGTTGCCTACATTTATCCCATCAGCACCAAACTTTAGTTCAAGGAAATTACCATAACAACTAAAGCTGCAAAAAACATTATATAATGCTAACAACAGACCATTCAAGAACAAGCCAAATGAAAGCATATCAAACTAGACTATCTTTACAACATAACTGGACTCCATAAAAATGGAACAAATGTCACAACATGATCTAATCAAGCCAACAACATTCATCTACTGTCTATGTTTATCACACCAACCCTTAGTTAAGCTTATTAATTACCATAATAACTAATGCTAGAAACAACTACCATAAACAATTCCACCAATTACGTATCTTAAGCATAAAGTATAAACCCTCTGAAGAAAGCAAACACATAAGCTTAAATCTCCAAAATTTCAACACTACCGTGCAGCATAAGAAGAAACCAATCCAGAATAAATTTTAAGAAAAAATACCAAAGAGAACACTAAAAAATTTAATTCGAAAATTATAATGGGACAAACCCCCAAAAACAAACCCCAAAAATTGTATTACGCATCTCAGGCATACAGTGTATATCAAAGGAATATGGGACTACAATTTTGAATCAACTGTTGGGAATTGCAAAATAAATACAAAAAAATTATGACAGAGGGAGTACCTGGAGAGAAGCAGACACAATCAACCGAGCTAAATATCAAATCTACTGGTAAGTGACCTCAATCGACGAACTCGAACAAGCTCTACAGAAAATTTTGACCAAAAATCAATAAAACAATTCTAAGAAAGGTGTAATCTTTTCTGGGCAAATGGGATTTAGAATAAAAGACAAACTATTTAACTTGAGAAAAGGAAAAAGAATCTCAATTGAAGCCTCACCACTATGATTCACATCGTAAAGTGTTGGTGTGTCCGCTGTTCAAAGAGAACCCAACAAGAAAAGCACATCAACATCAAAATCAATTAGATTTTGCAGAACAAGACCCAACAATAAAAATCCTCGAACTTTCATACATCAAATATGCAATATTGATTTTATGTTCTTTGCTACAAAATGGATCGTATACTAACATTTTCCTGAAATTTTCTTTTCTATATTTTGTTTGAAATTCCTAAAAGAAAAATCTAATAGCAATAAGCTAATGGTATGGAGATGGTGTAGAGGAAGGAGAACTTACTTTGAATGGGTTTGCAATTTTGTGATAAGAGTTGGTGTTAATGGGTTTGCAATTTTGTGATAAGAGTTGGTGTTAAAAGGGTTTGCAATTTTGTGATATGAATTGGTGTTTCAGCGTTTTGGAACTTTTTTTTTTTTAGAACAAATAGACAAATACTGATTAAAAGAAAAGAGTACAAAGTTTGTGGGGGTTTGGATGGATTAGTGAAATTTTACGAGGGAAAATAACGAGGGAACTAAAAACAGTACCAATAGAATTTTTTTACCCAAAATGTGTTACATTAGATACATCTATTGGTACGGTGGACAAAACTTTAGCAATAGCTAGAGCTATGACAATGGTTCAAACACTATTGCAACGGTTTAAGAGTCGAAATGTTCCAGTAGCATCGAAGCCCCATTGCAACGGTTGGAACTGTTACAATAGATGATCTATAGTAACAGTTGTGTAACCGTTGCTAATAAGTTTGTTGCCATAGGATTATTTTCCAGTAGTGAAATTAGGATGAAAGCAAGAAAGCAGACGATAGGATCAAATTTAAATAAATCAACGGGAGACAGAGTAATGTGGTACGTGAAGACCCCGGAACCGACCTATATGTTTTAATAACTAGAAGCAAGAAGGATGTAAATAATGAATAAAGGTGTATCCTTGCAAAGAAATAAACAGATCTTATGAGAGCGACGAGGAAATTTTAAGCTCCTGAGTTTTAACCAGGAGAATGGATGTGAACACATGATTGGTACACCAGTTTAAGGGGAGAAAGTTCCCCAAGAATAGATTTTCAGCGACAAAAGGGATTCGCACTGGTAACGAAACACTTCAAAGTTTCCTAACCTAAGAGTAAAGGATGACTAATGGGAACAGGCGTTTTACGAGTAAAAGAAAACAAAAGGAACTATGAGGACTAGGGGAAGGAGGAGGTGTTAATGAAATGGTTAAAGGGAATTATGTGGCCGCTGACAAGAAGGAGAAGGTTAGTGAGTCAGTAGGCTTGCCCAAGGGAAAATAAATTGAAATTATAAGACAATGGTTGTGTGAAAGATGCAAAGATGCGATCATGAAGAAAACCGAGAAAATTCAATATATATATATATATATATATATATATATCTCTGTGTGTGTGTGTGTGTATACAAGTTGTAGTACCATAAAGGAAGATGAAGACTCGATGAAAGAAGAAAGAAAAGGGTGTACTTTGTGAGGACTTCGCGATAAGAACAAGACCCGACAGAACACTAGAAGGACTATGATGCATAGCTGTGATGCATATAAGAAGTTAAGAAGAATTACGGGACAAAATGAGCTAAGATAATGAAAGGACGCATCGTGGGAATGGATGGTGTAGAATATCAACTTTTAATGGTATAGTATAGATGTAAATCACAATTGGGAACCCAGAGCAAGGAGAATTTCAAGGATATTAAGAAGATAGTCGTGGAGAAAGATTAGGACTAAAGGAGCGTGGTATAGTCGGACACTCTATAAGGGGCCTAATGAATTCTGATGTCCCTATTAAATCATTAGCCCAGAGGATTACTAGTCATGAAAGGTAGAGGTGAAGAGACAATAAAGAAGGCATCTGAATTGTATCCGATATGTATAAGCATTTTGATTGATACAAGAACTCAACTAGCAAAAAAAGAAATAAGTTAAACCATGCGATGAAAAGAACTCCGGCATTATATGGAATAGAGGAGTTGAAGGATTGCTAAGGTCGGCCAGATTACTATTAAGACAGTTAATACTCGAAAGTTACTGGTATATGAGAAAATCCCTTAAAAGGGGGGAAGAAAAAATTCAATTCTAAGATGAACTATAATATTGACAAGTTCAAAAGAGGGAAATGTACTGGCTTAAAGGAGTCAAAATTCGAGATGAACCAATAAATCAAGAATGTGCTAAAGAAAAGTGAGAATGGATTACATGCAAGTATATCAGGAGACAAATATGGAAGGAGAATAAGTTTCGCCAATGCGATACGTTGTATTCCGGACTATGAGTCGAATCACTCGCGCCGAAGAAATTTTAGGTACATTTAGGTATGCAGTAAAGTACTCCAAGGGGTAGCAGAAGGAGTGAGGAAGGACGCATGTGACGAGGGATAAGTATAACGGACAATCGGGGTTACTAAAAAGAACTTGTAGCACTAGAAGAGATGAAAGCCTTAAAAGAAGAATATTTATAGGAAATTTCCATGATCTTCAAAGGAAAGGAAGATAGTGTGCCTATGGATAGCAAGACAGCAGTACTGCCTGAGATTAGAAAGTACCTCGTAAGTTGTGAAATTTCAAGTTGCCGATTATATCAATTGTGAGAGTGTATGACATAGAACCATATAAACAATCGCCGTAATGAAATGGCCATTGAATGGTGCAAGGTCAATGAGTACAAAAAAGGATAATCTAAAGTAGCACCAGAGAAGCAAGTAAGGAAAGGTGCCATATCTGAGCAAGAGAGTTTGTCTACTAGTAGAGAAATAAGGAGCAAGGCAAAAGAGTACAATAATTAAG
Organism: Lycium ferocissimum; assembly: GCF_029784015.1. Taxonomy (NCBI): domain Eukaryota; kingdom Viridiplantae; phylum Streptophyta; class Magnoliopsida; order Solanales; family Solanaceae; genus Lycium; species Lycium ferocissimum. The sequence goes on from NW_026725565.1 coordinate 17,646, forward strand.
AATATTCGCAAGATTGGCGGAGAGCTGTAGCGATCATAAGCCTAGACCACCTTAATGAGAACAGGACGATAGTTGGATATTAGTTGACCACTGGGTGCATACGAAAGAACATGAGGATATGGAACTAATGGATGAGTTCGACAAAGAATTGGTAGAATATCAAAGAAGAATAATGGGCCCATAGTATAAGAGAATGGAGATTAGGAACTAAAGGAGGACAACCATTTCAAGAAATTAATGATAGTATCGTAAGCTCGCAAACTACAACATTCGAGGATGAATTTTTCTAAGGGGGGAAGGATGTTACACCTCACACTTTTAGAGCATGAGCACGCCACATATTTCACCGTATTAATGGAGTATCGGAGACGTCCCATGATGTTTTGGAAAGTACTAGCCATGGGAAGTACGTAACAATGAATTAAAGGATGAATTACGATCTCGTAAGTCGTAACTGGAAGGACAACCTTGGAACCAAAGGACATGACTATTATCAAGTATGATTAATGATAAATATCATGTATGAAGAGTTTCGGAAGATTCCGGGATCAAGCAAATCGAATAAAATAAGTTTGACGATAATTTGGAAAAAAGTTGGCAGGATTTTGGACAGAAATTTTGGATCAAATTTGGAGGGGTATATCTCTGGGTATATCAGGAGTTTTGAGGTGTTTCAAGAGACTAAAATAAATTTCGTCGAGTCTAGTTTCCAACGCAACAAACCGTTCATCGATACGACATCGGAGCAGAGAGTTATGGGCATTTTAAAACAGCCTGTCAGAAACCCGCTAACCTACGCGGAAATTCTAGAAACCACTTAAAAAGGTCCAACAATTTCGGCCCACTAGCCCAAAACCGAATTGAACTATTATATGTACCCCTTAAGTCATCTAACTCATCATTTTTCATCAATTTGTCACCATCTCTCACCTCCACGCCTCTCTAGAATCTCCCATAACATTCATCCAATCTCCAAACCTCTCTAAACTTATCCCAAATCCTCTAGAACCTTTTTCCAACTTCTACAACATGCACATATATTCCTACAAGTCTATATGACAATTTTGGATCATTTTTATTTCATTTTTAACATAGCCTCAAGCCCTAGAAATTACTCCAAACATATTCCAACATGTTTCCAAGCCCAAACCAAGGATCAAAGTGAAGATTAAAGTAGTTAAGGGTTTCCAAGTGAGGTCTACACTTGTCTCCTCTTCTTGAAGATGTTAGGGTGAGTATTTTTAAGGTGGAGAAACCATGGAATTGAAGGGGTTTAATTTGAAGGCTTAAGATAGGTATATAACGATAAGCCTAACAATAGTATGAATTCTCTGGAATATAGATTTACGAGCTTGGGAGGACAAGTGTTAAGTAGTTAAAGTTAAGGCGACCGAAAAGGTATGTTAAGGCTAGTCCTTTCTTTCTAAAGGCATGATTCTTTTCTTATGAAACGATACTTTTTTTCCATAACATCCTTAGTTCCAAAAAGCTAGAAGTTCATGATCCTCAAGTTGTTGTGATGCTAAAGATAGCTATTTTTTTTTATGATGATAATGATGATGATGATCCCTATTCTAGAGATTCCAAAGCTTATGGTTTGATGCTATTATGAGATTATTGAGCCGATTTCATGATTTTATTTTATTTTATTCATTGTTGTTGATCTCATCTTATGTTACTTGTTCCTGCAAGGTGAGATATAGCGATGATGATTGTTCCATAACATAAATCGGAGGTTACTAACCTTACGTCACTCCGATAAAGTGGTAACTTTTGTTTGGGCTCTCATGCATGCTATATATATATATATGGGGTATATGGGAAGAAGGGCGAGGCATTATATACCCATAACCACCTGATCAGTTGGCATACTATGATATCGTCTCGGACACGGGATATATGGGATAAATAGATCGGGCCGTTCGTTCTGCGAAAACATATATGATGGTAATATAATATAGTTATGGATAGGCAATCAGATGTACATGTTATCCTTATCTCATTTTATGTTCTGTATCTCTTGTTATGTTGTTATTCATGCCTTGCATACTCAGTACATTATTTGTACTGATGTCCTTTCTTGTGGACGCTGCGTTCATGCCCACAGGTAGACGGACCAGACCCGTAGGAGCTTCATCAGCGGAGTTTCAGGAGCGCTCCATTTGTTTCGGAGCTGCAAGTTTATTGGCATTACTCTTTGTGTATATACTTGGGCATGGCGGAGTCCTGCCCCGTCTTTATGGGTTCCTGTATTCTATCTAGAGGCTCGTAGATAGATATATGTAGCTAGATGTTCCATAACCTTATCAGTGCATATTGTGGTATAACATTTTGGCAGCCATGTCGGCTTGTGATGATGGGCACAGTTGTTGAATATTATATAGAGATGCGCTATTATCTTGTGATATATGCCTTTGCATAGTATAACGCCCATGAGATATCTTTGTGGTCCACCTAGAAATGATTATGAGATGTATATTCAGAGGTGCTCGGTGGGTTAGCTTCGAGCGCCCGTCATGGCCCTTTGGTTGGGTCGTGACATTCTGCCCTAGTGTGCGGCCCGTGCCGATTGTCTTCTTCTGTTGATTGTTTTGAAAGGAATTTTTGATGTCCCTTCCAAAATTCCACCCCAGTTTCCAGGTTGATGTTTGGCTGACTCTTGCACCGCTCCTTGTAATCTGATTATGTAGCTTCCGTCCGAATTCCATGTCTTTTAGGCTTCCTAAGGGTTTCTTGGGTTTTTCTTTTATGACGATCGAGCTCGAAAGCGCCTACGTATCCTGTCGTAGCAGGAATCAGGTCGAACGTAATTCGGAGTAAAGTAATTGAGTTTTTGGTTTTTTACTGATAATGCGATCGGTTCTGATGGGGACTGCCTACGTATCCCACTATGGGGAAGTCAGCTCGTTGCGTAGTTCATATTACATAGTCATTATTTTTCCTAGTCTTTTACAAAAGTACGAGTACGAGCAAAAGTATGGTTAGAAGGAAAATATAATAATGCGATTACAAGCAAATGAAAATCCTAAATGTAATATCTCTTGAGGGCATCTGCGTTGATGGCTTTGGGCCATTCTTGTCCATTCATCTTGGCTTGGACTACAACTCCTCTGGAAAGTACTTTTCGGACCATGTACGGTCCTTGCCAATTTAGTTCAAATATCTTTTTGTATTCATCTTGATATGGGAAGACTCATTTGATCACGAGCTGTCCTATTTCGAAGAATCGGGCTCTGACCCGTTTCTTAAAAGAACGATACATTCTTTGACGGTGTAGCTGTCCGTGACATACTGCGACCATTCTTTTTTCATCTATCATGGCTAGCTGCTCGTATCGACTTCTAACCCATTTACGCATCATCTAGCTCGGCTTCTTGAATGATTTTTAGCGAGGGAATTTTCATTTCTACGGGTATGACCGTTTCGGTACCGTAAACAAGAAAGTATGGAGTTGTTTCGGTAGACGTCCGGGATATAGTTCTGTATCCCAACAAAGCATAAAGCCACTGCTAATGCCAATTCTTGTAGTTGTCAATCATTTTTCAAAAGATTCTCTTGATGTTCTTATTGGCGGCCTCTACGGTTCCACTCATCTGTGGCCGATAGGCAGTAGAGTTCTGATGAGTTATTTTGAATTTTTTATAGATGTCTTTCATCAGATGACTGTTCATATTAGCTCCATTGTCCATAATGATGGACTCTGGCACATCGAAGCAGCATATAAGGTTGTTCTTCACAAAGTCAGCATATGTCCGTTGGATGTCGATGGCTCGATGGTCCGATGACGTCCATCCCCCATGCCACGAATGGCCAGGGTGAGCTCATTGCGTGTAGCTCTATTGGAGGAACCTTGATCAGGTCTCCGTGAATCTGACATTGATAACACTTTTGCACGAATTTGCAGCAGTCGTGCTCCACGGTCATCTAGTAATATCCTATTCTTAAGATCTTCTTCGCCAGGATGAACCCAATTATGTGAGGTTTGTATGTCCCTGCGTGTACCTTTTTCAATATCTTCGTGGCCTCTTCAATGTCCACACATGTGAGTAACCTGAGGTTGAGTGTCCTTTTGTACAATACTTCTTTGTTCAGGAAGAATCTATTGGCCAACCTCCTGATGGTCTTCTTCTGATTTCCTGAACTGTCAACTGGGTATTCTCTTTCCTCTAAGTATGCCTTGATGTCGACGTACCAGGGTTTACCATCCGGCTATGCCTCGATTTGAGCACAATGAGCCTGTTCTTCTTTCAAAGTGATCTCCAGTAGATTGATGTGACTGCTTTCGGGGTGCTGAATCATGGATGCTATGGTAGCCAAAGCATCGAAGAACTCGTTCTGAGGCCTCAGAGTGTGTTTGAAATCAATATTCTTGAATCTTCTGCACAACCTTTGTACTAGATTCACATATGGCAGAATCTTGTCATTCTTGGTAGCCCAATCTCCTTTCACATGATGGATGAGTAGATCGGAATCTTCGATTACCAACAACTCTTGTACGTTCATGTCCAATGCCATCCTGAGGCCGAGAATACATGCTTCGTATTCGGCCATGTTGTTAGTACATCGAAAATTGAGTTTTGCAGCCATTGGGTAGTGCTGTCCTATTTCTGATACCAGTACTGCTCCTATTCCTGACCCTTTGTAGTTGACTGCTCCGTCGAAGAACAGTCTCCATCCCGACTATGGCTCGGTCACCTCTTCTTCTACGACCATTACTTCTTCGTCAAGGAAAAAGATTCGTAGTGGTTCCAGTTTATTATCGACAGGACTTTATGCTAACATATTGGCTAGTGCTTGTCCTTTGACTGCCTTCTGTGTTATGTATACAATATCAAATTCACTCAGTAGCATCCACCATTTGGCTAACTTTCCAATAGGCATTGGCTGCCGGAAGATATATCTCAGGGGATCTATCCTGCAGATAAGGTGAGTAGTGTATACTGACCGATAGTGTCTCAACTTCTGGGCGACCCACATCGAGGCGCAGCATGTTTTTCTACGAGTGTGTACCTCAACTCGTAGGATGTGAATTTCTTGCTCAGGGATGATTCTTTTTGCCACCTTCGTTATGTTGGGTCAACAAACACCCAAAGGCGTTTTTTCTAATATCGACAGGTATAGCACTAATGGACTCCCCGACCGGGTGGCACTAAGACGAGAGGATTTGAAAGGTATCTCTTGATTGTATCAAATGCCTGCTGGCACTCTTCTGTCCATTTTGTGGGAGCGTCTTTCTTTAGTAGCTTAAGGATTGGTTCCACAATCCCAGTCGACTGGGCTATGAATCGCCCGATGTAGTTCAACCTTCCCAAGAAACTCAAGACTTCTTTCTTGGTCTTGGGAGGTGGTAATTTCTGAATAGCTTTGATTTTGGTATGGTCTAGTTCAATGCCTCTCAAGGTGACTGTGAATCCCAACAGTTTACCTGCGGGCACTCCAAACGTACACTCGCTGGGTTTAGCTTCATATTGAACTCGCAAAGTCTGTCGAAGAACTTGCGCAAGTGTGTGGTGTGTTCTGAGCTTTCCTTTGATTTTATGATGACATCGTCCACATAGACTTCAATCTCTCGATGTATCATATCATGGAACAGGGTAGTCATTGTTCTCATGTATGTGGCGCCGACATTCTTGAGGTCGAACGACATCACTCTGTAGGGGTAGACTCCCCATGGGGTGATGAATGCTGTTTTCTCAGCATCTTCTTCGCTCATGTGTATTTTGTGGTACTCGACGAAACAATCTAAGAATGATTGTAGCTCATGCTTGGTGCAATTGTCGATGAGGATGTGGATGTTCGGAAGGGAAAAGTTATCTTTTGGACTAGCCCGGTTGAGATCGTAGTAGTCCAGACAGATTCAGATCTTTCCGTTGTCACGTCCCAAATAGACGTGAGTGGCACCCATACTAGTCCTATAGTCGGCAAACTAATCCCTTAACCCATTATTAAGCCAATTCCAATTACTTAAGCCAATTAATAATCACTGCTCATAAATAATAACATAAACTGTCTGACAATAAAATAAACTAACTAGTAAGTGCGGAAGTCTAGCTATTACAACCCCAAAATCTGAAAGTCACCGTACAAGGACTCTAACCAACAATGTCTAAAGAAGAAGTACTGTTTAAAAATAAACATAATGTCTGGGATGTAAATAGACATCTGAGATAAAGAAAGATCTTCAGGCGGCATGGCACGGATATGAGCTAACCCTCGGATCTTGATACGAGCAACCTCAACTAGATGCGAGGTCTAGAAGATGTCTCTGGCTCAAAATCGAACTCATAGAAAAGGTGCAGCAAGTGTAGCTCAGTACAACCAACACGTACTGGTAGGTATCATAGGCCGACTAAGATTAGTATCATGCATACATACATAAAATAAATGAAATAGGTAGACATGCGCAACAAACATTTATCACAAATAATATCCTCAAATAATCCACTTTCAGAATAAATCACCAATTATCAACAATGAAACACCAATACTTAAGCCAAAGGAAGTAAAATAACTAATGAAGTTCCCTCTCTGTCACATATCTGTACACACATGCTAAATGGTAATGTTTTATCCAAATAGCCATGACCTGCAGGTGACCCATAGTGGCCATGTACTACTCGTTCCGGAACGAACCTCGGACCACGAGCTCTCACTAGGCTACACCGTCACCTCCATTAAATGTGCCTTAAAAGATATATATGTTCCATCTCAATCATCATCAACAACGTCTCATAATCAAATCACAAGGAATGACTCTAGAAAACGTATCAAGTCAACATCAATAAAGTATAGTAAAATAATACAAGTCATAATAATACTCACAAATAATCTGCTCAACGTAATAGAATATGTCACTAACATCAACTCATCTCTGAAGGGTATATATGAACACCTTCCTTTCAACAATCTCAAGAATACAATTCAAGTTTATCAGCCTCAACAATGGAAATCACTTCACATAATTAAATCATACAACTAACAACAATCACCCACACCCCACGTCCGAAGTCCGAGACATGCTTTCTCCCATAGATTGTACAACATATACAATCAACTAATCAAATACTAACTCAGTAAACCGCAACCTACCTCGAAGACAAACTGGAACAATGCAATCACTTCGCAATAGCTTTTTCTTTCCTCAAAGCTTCGAAACGTTCATGTCACGACCCGAACTACGGGACATGACGGGTATCCGGGGCTAACCATCGAACACCGCTCATTTTGTTACTTATCTGCTCTCGCTCATACTATATGCTCATAATCATAGAAATCTATTAACATTTGAAATATATTTACTTGTATAAACATAAGCCCTTCGGCTATCAAAATATATATACATGCATATACATAATAGCCATGGGACCATACTACCCGCGCTTGCGTATCTACGAGCCTCTGCCCCCAAGTCTTAGATATATGGACGGGACGGGACCCGTCGGTGCCTTGATAATGAATATATACATATATGTACCAAAAGAATAATCAATGGCACCTCCGAAAAATGGAGTGCTCTAAAATCAGCCGCTAGATCCTATGAGTCTGGATCACCTCCCTGTCTACCTGTGGGCATGAACATAGCATCCGAAGAAAAGGACGTCAGTACGAATATTGTACTGAGTATGTAAGGCATAAACAATAATAAGATATCAATGAAATAAGGAGACATCAATGAGGAGCAATCGTGGCGGTTGAATCATAAAGGAAGTAATACGTCGGCTTACTTTATTACTCGTATCATCATATCATATATGCATAAATGTATAAATTGCCGAGCCATATAGGTGCGGTGTGATAATCAATAACATTAGCGATAATAGCATTTGCGTCCGGAGCCTCCGTGTCCGGGGTATCATCTCATACCGCCAGCTAGTGGTGTACGCCCGTGCCATACGGCCATGGTGTATAAATGCCCTCCTTGCGCGGTGGCCCCCCAACTAGGCGCGGTGTAATATCATCATGTGCTCATCATAATATGCTTATCATAACATGCTTATCATAATATGCTTATCATAATATGCTTATCATAACATGCTTATCATAACTCATCGTAGTACATGCATAGAGACTCACAGACAATCATACTCTATCGGGGGGACGTAAGGTCGTGGACCCCCGACTTCATTATGGAGCGTGCGTAAGCATTCTGCCTCACCTTGAAGGAACAAGCATAAGGTGTGTGTATACAATGATCAACATAAATAGATTATACATAGCGTCATTAGCTTTTTAGGGGCATCATATCATAGACTATAGCATCTCTAGACTTTAACTCGTCATTATCATTATCTTACTCATAGCATATCTCTCATCTCGTATGGTCTTTCATGACTAAGGACTCATAGCTTTCTAGAAGATGGGACATTCATAGGAAAGGAGAAAATTCATGTCATAGGGCTCATGCCTTAGAAAGAAAGGGCTAGCCTCACATACCTTTGTCACTTAACTATTCTATCGCTTGCTCGTTCTCCTTTAATGCGCGGGTCTTTACATTCAAGAGAGTTCATATCGTCATTAGCTAGACAATTACAAGAACGTGCTTCTTAAGGCTAAAGAAAATTGGGCAGCGTTTCCTTTGTTTATACTACTTTCCGCCACATTCCATATCAACTCCCAATATTCATAACAACAATCACAATATCCCTAGCAACAATCGTCATTCGTTTACATTTCACAATTCTACTCCAATTCTCCAAAATTATGACCAAAGTCTATTATCGCGTACTTCCATATACAACACTTATTTCATGTTCTAAATATCATTTATAACACATTTATAATCTCAACGTAACCATTTTCATGATTCACTCCAACTACTATTCCACAATGACATTATTTACCCATTTAAGACCCATTTTCTATGCTCTTCTACCATCCATGTGTTTCAACTTACTAATACTTCAAACAACATAGAAAGATCATAAAACTCACCTTAAATGACGGAGAAACAAGCCTTGAATGATAATACACCCTTTCCACCAAAACCCTATTTTCACCTTTCTTGGATTTTCTTGATTTGGATGACTTCAATAAGGTTTCCTTCACTTGATTTACTTGATTTCTTGTTGTTGATCCTTGGTTTCCTTTGTTTCCTTATGGATGAGAAATATGGAAGGTTCTAGAGGTCTTGAGGAGTTGAAGACATGAGTGGAAATGAAATAAATGAAGTGGGCATCACTTATAAAGACTTAGAACATTTCAGTCGTCGGGAGTTCCAATTTGTTCCACGGTCGTGGAACCAAGTCTTCAAGTGGAACTGGTTGTGGTTCATGACCAGCCAGCCATCCTCTCTGCTGGCTGTTCCACGGACACATCCACGGTCCGTGGATCATGGTGCTGTCCGTGGAACATGGTCGTGGAACTCACAGTTCCACCGGAATGGTTCTCGTCGTTTCGTTTGATCTCCAATCCTTATGGAACCTTCTTAGCACTTGTTCATCACTTCATTATTAATCTAGGGAATGTCATAACTCTTCTCTAAACATCCTTAAGGAATCATTAACTCAATGCCCATAATTTTGCCCGACACACTAACTTATAACTCGCTTTCCTTAACAACTTTCTTTCTTCAATCCGAATGTCTTTGGAAATCTTAATTAGAATCATCAAATACTATTTCTTGCTTGTCCAAACCTCGTATACATCATGCCCTTCGTTAGTCCATTCATTGTACGCTAAGGGGAAATTTCCAAGGTGTGACATTCTCTCCCCCTTTGGAACATTCGTCCTCAAATGTTAAATCACTAGGAATTCTAGAAAAATTTCGCCAGAGTCTCCCCTGTAATATGGCGTTACCATCCTGTCACAACAACCCATAATATCATTGCCTGACAGGTCCACAACACAATAGTAATATAGATTGGCCACACACGACCTATATACATAAAAGAAAAGTATACATACTTTATAATCTTGATGTTTCGTTATAGATCTCTTCTGGGGGCTGAAATAAATGCGGATATGTGGATTTTATCTTCTCTTCCGCTTCCCAAGTCATTTCTTCCTGATTTTTATTTCGCCATAAGACCTTAACTGAAGCCACTTCCTTATTCCGAAGTTTTCGTACTTGCCTGTCTAATATGGCAATGGGCACTTCTTCATAGGCTAACTTTTCTGTAATCTGAACATCATCGACTGGAATAATCTTCGTAGGATCTCCTGCACATTTGCGGAACATTGAAACATGAAATACTCGATGAACTAATTCAAGCTCTGAAGGCAAGTCCAATTCATACACTACTTGACCCACCTTGCGGATGATTTTGTAGGGTCCAATATATCGAGGACTCAACTTCCCTTTCTTAACAAATCTCATCACCCCTTTCATTGGTGATACTTTGAATAACACCTAATCATCGACTTGAAACTCTAAATCTCGCCGGCGGTTGTCCGCGTAAGACTTTTGGCGACTTTGGGCTGTCAATGATCGATCTCGAATCATCTTGACTTTTTCTACCGCTTGTTGAATCAACTCGGGGCCTATTAATTGTACTTCTCCGATGTCAAACCATCCAATCGGAGATCTACACTTTCTTCCATATAGAGCTTCATACGGAGCCATTTGAATACTGGAATGATAGCTATTATTATATGCGAACTCGACTAGGGGTAAGTGGTCGTCCCAACTACCACCAAAATCTAAAACACACGCTCTTGCGTATCCTCCAAGGTACGTATAGTACGCTGCCGCGTCTTGAGTCGGTCGATCTGCTTCGGATGAAACGCCGTACTAAGCCTTATTTGGGTACCTAGACCTTCTTGAAAGGACTTCCAGAACTTAACTGTAAATTGTGCTCCTCTGTCTGTAATGATAGATTTTGGAACACTATGAAGTCTTACAATTTCCTTGATATACAACCTCGCATAATCTTCTGTTTGAGTATGTGGTTATTTGGAAGAAAATGGTGATTTCGTCAATCTATCCACAATCACCCATATGGAATCATACTTGCCTCGGGAACGGGGTAACCCTACAATAAAATCCATGTTGATCACTACCCATTTCTATGCAGGAATTTCCATTGCTTGCAATAATCCCCCTGGCTTTTGGTGTTCTATCTTCACTTGTTGGCAATTTGGACATTGTGCTACAAATTCTGCTATGTCTCTTTTCATACCATCCCACCAATACATCATTTTGAGATCATGATACATCTTTGTCATTCCTGGATGAATAGAATACGGAGAGTAATGAGCTTCTTCTAGAATTCGACGACGCAATTCTGCAACGTTTGGAACACATAACCTGCCTCGGTATCTGAGAACCCCATCTGCTAAGACTTCAAATGGTGACTTTTCTTTTGGGAACTACACACCTTTATAATACTTCAATTTGGGATCCTCGTATTGGCGCTCTTTTATCTCTATGTCCAAGGATAAAGTAGATGAGTTAAGCACATTAACTCCTGTATCACGCGATTCCATTAAACGGACCCCCAAGCTAGCCAGTTGGTGGAGTTCACGAGCTAATTCCTTCTTTTTACGATAGAACATCACTTCGACTACCCATAGACTTACGACTAAGGGCATCGGCTGCCACATTTGCTTTTTCGGGGTGGTATAAAATATTCACATCATAATCCTTCAATAGTTCTAACCACCGCCGCTGCCGCAGATTTAACTCCTTCTGTTTGAAAATGTACTGAAGACTCTTGCGATCTGTATAGATATCAACATGTACGCCATACAAGTAATGTCTCCACATTTTTAATCCATGAATAACTGCGGCTAATTCGAGATCATGAGTTGGGTAATTCTTTTCATGTTTTCGCAGTTGTCGTGAAGCATAAGCAATGACTTTACCATGCTACATTAACACACACCCTAGCCCAACACCAGAAGCATCGCAATACACAACATAGCCATCCGGCCCTTCCGGGAGTGTTAAAACCGGAGCTGAGGTTAATCTGTCCTTCAACTCTTGGAAGCTACGCTCACAAGCGTCATTCCACTGAAATTTTGCTGACTTCTGGGTTAATTCGTCAATGGGGCTGAAATAGATGAAAAGCCTTCTACAAATCTTCTATAATAACCTGCCAACCCCAGAAAACTACGAACTTTTGTAGGCGTCGTAGGCCTTGGCCAAGTCTTTGACTTTAATTTTCTGAGTATCGACTCTAATGCCATCATCTAAAATAACATGACCCAATAATGTCACCGAATTTAGCCAGAACTCGCACTTCGAAAATTTTGCATACAACTCCCGAGTACGGAGAATTCCAAAGACAATACGTAGATGATCTGCATGTTCTGATTCTGTGTGGGAATACACCAGAATATCATCAATGAATACTATCACGAACAGGTCTAAGAAAGGCCTGAATACATTATTCATCAAATTCATAAATACCGCCGGAGCATTAGTTAGCCCAAACGACATCACTCGGAACTCATAATGGCCATATCTCGTTCTGAATGCTGTCATAGGAATATCTTCTTCTTTGACTCTCACTTGATGATAACCCGACCTCAAATCTATTTTGAAAAACCACTTAGTACCCTGTAGCTGATCAAATAAATCATCAATTCTTGGAAGAGGATACTTGTTCTTTATCGTAACCTTATTCAGCTGCCTGTAGTCAATGCACATTCGTAGGGAGCCATCTTTCTTTCTTACAAATAAGACTGGCGTTCCCCACGGTGATGAACTGGGTCGAATAAACCCCTTTTCAAGCAAGTCTTTCAACTGTACCTTCAGCTCTTTCAATTCCGCCGGAGCCATTCGGTAAGGAGGAATAGAAATAGGTTTAGTGTCTGGCAACACATCAATGGCGAACTCAATTTCTCTTTCTGGAGGAAGGCCTGGAAGTTCATCTGGAAATACATTCGGGAATTCATTCACTACCGGAACAGATTGGAATGTTGGTGACTTTGCTTCCGTGTCATGAACTCGGACTAGATGATAAATATAGCCCTTAGCTATCATCTTTCTTGCTTTAATGTAGGAAATAAACCTACCCCTTGGGGTTGCCGTATTACCTTTCCATTCAAGCACGGGCTCTCTCAGAAATTGAAACCGAACTACTTTCAATCGGCAATCAACATTAACATAGCATGAGGCCAACCAATCCATACCCATAATCACATCAAAATCGAGCATTTCCAGCTCAACTAAATCAACTTTGGTTTGACGATCGCATACCACAATTATACATTCTTTATACACTTATTTAGCTATCACGGGATCACCAACCGGAGTAGACACCTCAAAAGGTTTAATTGGCTCGGGTTTCACCCCAATGCGATTAGCAACATATGGAGTAATATAGGATAATGTGGAACCCGGATCTATCAATGCATACACATCATGAGAAAACACAGTCAATGTACACGTAACCACGTACGGGGAGGACTCGAGATCTGTCGTCCGGCTAAAGCATATAAGCGGGGCCGAGTAGCACACTTTAGTAGGTTCTCCCCCTCGGCTTTATACCTCGGCCTACCGGAATCTGGGAGTACGTCCGTCGGACGACGCACTAACAAAGAACCAGCCGCTGATCCTGTGGGCTGGACCCCAACTCTGCCGCTCATCGATGGGCAATCTCTCATCATATGCCCTACCTGACCACAAGTATAGCAAGCTTCTGAACCCTGGCGGCACTGTCCATAATGTAATCTACCGCATTTGTTGCATCGCGCTTGGAGGTCTCCTCTCGCCTATACTCTCCCCCAACCGAGAACACAGGGCCCTCGAACTCCGACCTCGTCCCGAACGATAGGAGTGATCCAAATCTTCTGCACAGTAAACCGGAGAGGTGCACTCGTCAACGGCCCCGGCGCGCCTTGATCCCCCTGCGTAATCACCGCCCGTGCCCATAGATCTAGCCCATTTTGCAGCACCCCTCTGTCGACATCACGATCACCCCTCTGCGGAGATTGTTGTCCTTCAAGATTCTGGGCATGGACTTGAATACGAGAAATATCCATTCCGTCTTACAATGAAGCAGTTAAGCAATCCTTAAATAAATGTGGCCTAGGCCACTCACAAATTGATGCACCCTATCGCCCATGTCGGCCACCATTGTAGGAGCATATCTAGCAAAAGAATTAAATTAAAGGCCATACTCCCAGGTGCTCATGTTACCTTGTTTCAAATTTAAGAATCTATCCGCTCTAGCTCGGCGGACCTCGGGCGGCAAATAATGACGAATGAAAGCATCAACAAATTCTTGCCACACGGAAGGAGGCGCATTCTCTTGCCTCGACGCTATCCAATTATTGTACCATAGGACCGCCACATCTCGGAGTCTATATGATGCCAACTCCACTGATTCGGTCTCGAAAGCATGAATAATCCGCAACGTTCTCAACATTTCATCAATAAAGCCTTGCGGGTCTTCATCCGGCTTCAACCCAAAGAATTTCGCAGGTTTAGGCTCATGAAGTCACGGGCTCTAGTACTAGCTGAACGATCACTTGGGCCCGCAGTCTGTCGTTGTGCCTAAGCGGCAACCAACTGCGTCAATAAATTAATGGCCTCGGTCACTTGTTGACCCGAAGTAACCGGTGGAGGAACTGGAGGCATAGGAGCTGGAGCTGAAGCCCCTTCTTGTGCTTCCGTAATAGGCGGAGTAATGGAGGCATTAGATGGAGCCTCATTATGTGATTCGTCCTCATCTATATTCATAGGCGGCTCTCTTTCTGCCCGCCTCCTTGTCGTACTCTTGCCCTTCTGGGCGGCTTTAGCTTTTCCCTTTGGCGGCATTTCTGAAATCACAACATACTATTAGGGAGGATAAAAGCTTATACACGGCTCTATCGCACGTTCTCATAAGAAGAAGGATGATCATTTTTCCTAAATGCCCTGTAGCCTCTTGTTTATTAGCGTGGCGCGCAACACACCATAAACAAGACTCTACTAGACACGGCTCGTAGAGACTTCCTAGGAATGACCGCTGCTCGATACCACTTACGTCACGACCGAACTACGGGCCATGATGGGTATCCGGGCTAACCACCGAACACTTGCTCGTTACATTGCTTATCTGCTCTCGCTCATACTATATGCTCATAATCATAGAAATCTATTAACATTTGAAATATATTTACTTGTATAAACATAAGCCCTTCGGCTATCAAAAAATATATGTATATATACATGCATATACATAAAAGCCATGGGACCATACTACCCACACAGCGTATCTACGAGCCTCTACTAGAGTACTAGACATATGGACGGGACAGGACCCCGTCGTGCCCAATAATGAATATATACATATATGTACAAAAGAATAATCAATGGTACCTCCGAAAATGGAGTGCTCTCAAATCGGCCCGCTAGCTCCGATGAGTCCGGATCACCTCCCCGTCTACTTGTGGGCATGAACACGCGTCCGAAGAAAAGGACATCGGTACGAATATTGTGCGAGTATGTAAGGCATAAACAATAATAAGATATCAATGAAATAAGGAGGCATCAATGAGGAGCAATCCGTAGCCGGGCGAATCATAAAGGAAGTAATGCGTGCGCTTACTTTCATACTCATCATCATATAATATATGCATAAATGTATAAGCCCGCCGACCATATAGGTGCGGTGTGATAATCAATAACATTAGCAATAGCATTAGCTTTGCGTCCGGGCCTCCCGCGTCCGGGGTATCATCTCATGCCGCCCACTAGTGGTGTACGCCCATGCCATCGGCCATGGCGTATAGCTGCCCGCCTTGGCGGTGACTGTCCGGCCAACTAGGCGCGGTGTAATATCATCATGTGCTCATCATAATATGCTTATCATAACATGCTTATCATAATATACTTATCATAACATGCTTATCATAACTCATCGTAGTACATGCATAGAGACTCATAGACAATCATACTCTATCGGGGGGACTTAAGGTCGTGGACCCCCGACTTCATTATGGAGCGTGCGTAAGCATTCTGCCTCACCTTGAAGGAACAAGCATAAGGTGAGTGTATACAATGATCAACATCAATAAATTATACATAGCGTCATTCGCTTTTTAGGGGCATCATATCATAGACTATAGCATCTCTAGACTTTAACTCGTCACTATCATTATCTTACTCGTAGCATATCTCTCATCTCGTATGGTCTTTCATGACTAAGGACTCTTAGCTTTCTAGAAGATAGGACATTCATAGGAAAGGAGGAAATTCATGTCATAGGACTCATGCCTTAGAAAGAAAGGGCTAGCCTCACATACCTTTGTCACTTAACTATTCTATCGCTTGCTCATTCTCCTTTAATGCGCGCGTCTTTACATTCAAGAGAGTTCATATCGTCATTAGCTAGACAATTACAAGAACGTGCTTCTTAAGGCTAAAGAAAATTGGGCAGCGTTTCCTTTGTTTATACTACTTTCCGCCACATTCCATATCAACTCCCAACATTCATAAGAACAATCACAATATCCCCAGCAACAATCGTCATTCGTTTACATTTCACAATTCTACTCCAATTCTCCAAAATTATGACCAAAGTCTATTATCGCGTACTTCCACATACAACACTTGTTTCATGTTCTAAATATCATTTATAACGCATTTATAATCTCAACGTAACCATTTTCATGATTCACTCCAACTACTATTCCACAATGACATTATTCACCCATTTAAGACCCATTTTCTATGCTCTTCTACCATCCATGTGTTTCAACTTACTAATACTTCAAACAACATAGAAAGATCATAAAAATCACCTTAAATGACGGAGAAACAGGCCTTGAATGATAATACACCCTTTCCACCAAAACCCTATTTCACCTTTCTTGGATTTTCTTGATTTAGATGACTTCAATAAGGTTTCCTTCACTTGATTTACTTGATTTCTTGTTGTTGATCCTTGGTTTCCTTTGTTTCCTTATGGATGAGAAATATGGAAGGTTCTAGAGGTCTTGAGGAGTTGAAGACGTGAGTGAAAATGAAATAAATGAAGTGGGCATCACTTATAAAGACTTAGAACATTTCAGTCGTCGGGAGTTCCACAGACTTTTCCACGGTCCGTGAAACCAAGTGCTGGCCGTAGAACTGGTCGTGGTTCATGACCAGCCAGCCATCTTCTCTGCTGGCTGTTCCACGGATGCATCCATGGTCCATGGATCATGGTGCTGTCCGTGGAACATGGTCGTGGAACTCACAGTTCCACCGGAATGGTTCTCGTCGTTTTGTTTGATCTCCAATCCTTATGGAACCTTCTTAGCATTTGTTCATCACTTTATTATTAATCTAGGGAATGTCATAACTCTTCTCCAAAACATCCTTAAGGCATCATTAAATCAATGCCCATAATTTTGCCCGACACACTAACTTATAACTCGCTTTCCTTAACAACTTTCTTTCTTCAATCCGAATGTCTTTGGAAACCTTAATTAGAATCATCAAATACTATTTCTTGCTTTTCCAAACCTCGTATACATCATGCCCTTCGTTAGTCCATTCATTGTACGTTAAGGGGAAATTTCCAAGGTGTAACAGTTCAATGTCTAGAAATCATAATGCTTAAGTAAGTAATGGCGTATGAACACAATTCGTGGGTTCTCTAATCATTTTAACCCTTCTAATCTGATTTCTAGCCAAAGATCCCATTTTTATTGGAACCCTAGGTCTCAACAACAAATTTCCACCATTGAATATCAAGTTCTCATGCTATGAAGTGATAATCTCTACTCTTAGATAATTAAACAACAATAAACAACAAAAACAATACCTATTAATATTCTAGGGTTTCCTTGGTATTTGTGTTCGACCCTTCAATTCCCATTAAAGGTCCTTTGATTGAAACAAGAATCACTAAGAACATTACACGTAGAAAGTTAGTGATTAAGGCTTACCTTTGACGAAGAATAGTGCCCTAGCCTTAGAAAGTTGCCTCTATGCTCTTGGGAACTGTGTTTGGGATTATGAGAGGAGTGGGATCGAAATAAGGTATTCAAACGTTGTTTCTGACTTAACGAGGTCCAATACAGCGGTCCTCGCTTTGCGCTGTTGCCCGGCCTTGTCATAGTTGAGAACTACCTCGGCTCGTAGCGACCATTTAAAAAATCGAACCTTCACTGGAGCAGAACCCTTCCTTGTTGTAGCTGGCTCATAGCAGCGGAAATCTTTCCGTTGTAGCGGTGGATTTTGAGCAGTGAGCACGGAAATTTTCCACTTTTTATACGTGGTCTCTAAAAATCATTCTAAGGCCTTATTAACACAGCCAACAATAGACCAAGTTAAAAACACATCACATAGTCACTTATAAGTCACAAAATACAATATTAAACACACCCCCATTTATTTAAGTCCTCTCATTCCTAACCTCAAAGAAGTACTAGCAAGGGTAGGATGGTCAACGCATACATAACAACCAAGCGGGTCATTACATCCATCCTTCTTGGGTACTGGCACTATGTTTGCCAACCAGGTGGGGTAGGATGTTACCTACACTATCCTAGATTTGATCTGTTTCTCTCTTTTGTCCTTTATCCGAATACTCAGATCTAGTTTGAACTGCCAGGTCTTTTGTTTGATCGGGGAAAAACCCTCTTTGATGAATAGTATGTGGGACACTATCTCAGTGCTTAGTCCTGGCATGTCAGCGTATGACTAGGCAAAGATTTCCACATATTCCTCTAATAGTGCTATGAACTCTTCTCTCTGCGGCACTTCCAAATGCAGACTAATTCTTGTTTCTTTGATAGTCTCTTTATTGTCGAGGTTGATCACCTCATTTTTGTCCATGTTAGGCTTCTCTTTGTCATCCAATTGCTCTATCTCCTCTACGAGTCCTTTTGGCATCATCGTCTCTTCGTCATACTTCTCGTACTCTTATTCGTCACTTTTCTCGTTCATTTCGCGACATATCATGACATTTTTGGTTGCTTATCGTTATTATTATTACTAAAAAGGCGAGGCAAGGTGAAGTCAAGTTATTATTATCATGCATAGTTATAATAAGAGTTTTACGTAAATTGAGGCTTTTCATTTATTCAAAAGTAGTTGATTACAAACTGTGGCCCTGGTCTGGATCAACATCGGATCATTTTTGTTTTTAAACATCACGAAGTAATTTAAAAAGGGTGATCAATCGGGCCTCGGCCGATTGCACCGATTTTGATAAAAGATTAAAGACCCATCTCTCTACCGAAGAACCAGGAGGGGAGTGGACGTCCAGTTGTTTAGGCACTCTCCCGGCCTCAGGCTGTGGATGGTGGGCGCTTCCTTGCACTCTTCAATGATGGCATGGAATTCTTCCTCTCGAAATAGCATCTCCAGGCTCTCATCAGCTTCCCCGTCAGTTGGCAGTGGTTTGGTAAGAAGATTGTGGGTCTTCTCGCCTCTTGCTATTTGGACTTTGTGTGTGGGATATGCTTGCCATGTTCTCTTTCTTTTTTTGGAAGGCCCCCGCAGCATTTTGGCTTAACGCTTTGTTGAACACGCTAATAATTTTTCCAGATTTGTGGCATCTTCTATGGCCTCTCCCATCTTAACAAGTTCGGAGAATGGCCTCCCGACCATGGACAACATTCGGTCGTAGAATTTCAGCTTTTGGGACCGCATAAAAATGGAAACCAACTCCTCTTCGCACATCGATGGCTAAACACGGGCTGCTTCGGCCCTCCACTGGCTAGTGAACTCATGGTAGTTCTCTGTTCAGTTTTGATTGACCTTTTTAAGGTAATATCAGTCTAGCACTATTTTGACATTTAATCAAAACCTTTCCACGAAAGACTCCGCCATATCCTCCCAAGTGAGCCAGCGACGTATGTCTTGGGTTGCGAACCCCTCGGCGGCTTCTCTGGTTATGATTCGACTGAATAGCCTCATGATTAAAGGTTCATTCCTTTTGACGCCGACCAGCTGGTCGCAGTAGGAAAAGAGATGTGCCTTGGGATTCCCAGTCCCGTTGATCATTTCAAATTTTGGTATCTTGAACCACCCTTCTGGCAGGTCCAAGTCTGGGTGCATGCACAGGTTATCATAGCTTAGACATGTGGATTTCCTCACAACTCTGTAGGACTTTTCTAACAACTCCTCCATTTTTCGTTCTATTTCTTTCTTAGGCTTGTCATGGTCGGCTCTCCAAGCCTTCTCCATTTCCTCGTAGTGGTCTAGCTCTTTGTGACCTGGAGAGGACTCATTTGGGATATTGGGAGTATAGAAGGAGACGGTTTAATAGGTGGGGTGGTTTTTTGGGGTTGATGTTGTTTACATAGTTTGCAGAGCAGCGATATTTGGGCAACGTGCCAGGTTGATGAAAATCGACTGAGGAGCTCGGTAGGAGGGAACTGAATGAGTGGTTCCCGGGATTTGAGTATATTTGACTGGAAGTGGGGAGTGGTACGAAGTACCGATGTGATGCGGGTTAGATGGATTTTGTGGAGGTGGGATAGTTCCTGGTGGGTAAGTTGGGAACTGTTCAGGCATTGGAGAGCTGAGCGAGGGGAAAGGAGGCGGGGGCTTCCTCCCCTCGGCAGACGTATCCTTAGTGGAATTGGCTGTCTCGGCCTTAGCAATTTTTTCCTGCAGGGCAGTGATAGTGCTGAGCAACATTGCAATTACATCTTCCTGGGGTGACGCCTCTTTGGGGTTTAAGGTATCTCTTTCGCGAAGAACGAGCTCATTTCTTTCATTTTTGGGGTACCAGTCATTTTTTCCTTTCCTTTGCCCGATTCTGAGTGGGATACTAACGCAGCTTTGGATCTCGTAAAGTATTCCAGTTTGCGTTCTAGACTAATTGGCCTCGTTCTATAAGATTAAAAAAATAACTCAAAGGAAGGTAAATACCAAAGCAAGATATCACATATGTTGTATTTAAAATGCACAGAGCACATAAATTCATGTATTTTAGCCTGAATAATTGATTGATCCTTTGTTCCAAAGGTTTAGGTATTGTGGGCTTTTTATGTTAATCTGATCTTGGTCCAATGGGATTTGCGATTGACTCACTTTGGCAACCCTTCTTCTTTGTTTAAAATAGAGAGGGGGGGGGGGTAATAATTTATATTATATAGGGGCCGAGTCTTACATAGACTGCCTACGTATCCCTCCGTGGGAATTAAGGCCCTGCTGTAGCTCAGCTTACAAAGGAGGATATATTTATCCTATGTATATCCTTTGGCTAAACCTAACTAAAGATTCCTCGGACCTAACCCTTCCTGAGATTGCCACCTATCGCTCCTTAGGGAAATCAAGTCGGCATGGGTCCTTATATATGGGGGATAGGGGGATGACATTTTGTGCAAAAGAGAAAACACCTATTATCTACCTAAAATTATAGCTCCGCGAGTCGTTATCCTTACGAACTCGCTCTCTCATGTCTTTCTTCTTCTTTAGAACTTTAGAAGTAGGATGACTAAGATCTCCCCGATCCTGATCAAATGCTCTAGTTCGAGCTTAAACGCATCACACTTTTCAATAATATGTCCCATAGCTCCTGTATGGAACAACCATCTTTTGCTCCTGTTGGGCCCCATTAGGAGGGGTTCGTGGACATGTTCCACGGGCCTAACCCTTCCTGAGATTGCCAAGGTTGGGAAGATGCGAGAGTAGGTCTATTCGAACATTGTGAAGTCATACCGCCAGATCTGTGTTTCGGCGGTGACTCCTTCTCTTTGGGCAATAGGGTCGTGGACCAATAAGGTGTGTAGTCCCCACAGAGTTCTGATTGTTCTGTCGTCTATCAGGCTGACGATTCTCCTTCGCAGCCCCAAGCACTCGTTCAATGTATGTCCAGGCTGATTCCGATGAAATGGACACCTTTTGTAGGCGTACACCAGTTCAGGAACCGGGAGCCTAGCCTGAGTGGTACATGGTATTCCGGCGGCCTGCATCTTTTCGAACACGTCTTTGCATCTGACGGGTCGAGGAACCACTCCGAAAGGACACGAATGGGCTTTAAGAGCTATGCCCCACCAAACGGGTGACTGGGGGTGTGCTCCTCTGAAGTTCTCTGATACTAAAGTAGATGTGGCCAGCATCGGCTCTGGTGCAGGCTCGTAATAGTCGAATCCTTCATCCTGCTCAGATTCCATTTCATCGACCGAAACCTCTCCACGGGGTCGGGGATCATATCTAGAGGCTCCATGTCCTCTTCAGCCTTTTTGTCGACTTACTCTGACTCTGACTCTTCTTCTTCCATCTCTATAGGATCAAACTCTTTTGGTTGTTAATTCTCATACTTCTTGTGATTCCAGAGCCATCTCTTGAGGCTCTGACTCTTCCTGAGGATTCGACTCATAGGTCGGTTTCCATTTTTTGATTCTCAGACTTTTCTTCTGGAGTTCCTTCCTCCATCCTTGGTGTCTCTGGCCTTCTTTAGAGCAGTACGTAGTTTTGGACTAACTACCTTAGCTCTTCGGAGACATTCTCCTCATAATACTATTCCTCAGGTATTCCTTCTGGCGAATTTCCCACCAACTCTAGCAACCTATCAACCTCCTCGATCTTTCAAACTATCCGCACAAGGTGTTCCTCCATCTGTCGGACCTTAAGTCGCAGCATCTCGGCGGTCTCTTCTAGAGTGAACATATCCTGATCTCCTTGGGTCACCATTGTAAGTCAACCTTTTTAGTAGAGATAAATTAGGGTAAGCTTTTTAATCAACTAGTCTTTCTTTTAGGTATGTGGTTTAGAATGATGGATCAATCGCATTCGGGCTTTAAATACATTAGAGCATACAGAGAAAGTAGGCATTTGAAGCACGCAGCAAGCAATCACATATTTAGTAAGTAGTTATACTACTCGTGTTCCTAAGGCCTTTTGAACTAAGGTTGTCTTAATCGTTTGAAACATGCAAATGCCAATTGTAAAGCCGAACCATTGCCCTGAAATCATAATTTCATTAATAATAACATTTTCCCCGAAGATATTACAAAAGATGATAATAAAGCCGACATGAGGCTATAACAGAAAAAGTAAAATAGGATCAGTAGAACTCTCCTCCGAAGGCTGATGTCGAGGCTCGGTGTGTCTTGGCCTTCTTGGCCCTCCATAGGGTAGTTTGAACATGGAGATATGCCTGGAACAACTCCATCTTGGCTACCACGAGGTCTGGCTCCTCTAAAATCTTAGCCAGACGCTCGTCCATACCCTCTAAGCACTCTCTCAGGTTGTCTTCCTCTCGAGTCAACCTAGCTATGACGGCTTGGCCATGCTCCATCTTCTTTAATTACTTAGCGTCCCTATCATCCGCCCCTCTTTGAATCAGTCGGACTCTGGACTCAGCCTTTGCAGATCTGTCCATGATAGTGTGATGAAGAATTGGCCCGAGAACAATTGTGCCGGCTAAGTGACCATATAGCAAATATGATATCCCGTGTTACACCCTGCTCTGAACTTATCGGGGGCTAAGGTTTCTGGTCAAAAAGTCAGGCGACCATTCCATTCTTGGAGTATCTCTCATGCATTTCAGAATCTCTGATATGTATGCTCAAGTGTGAACTTCTCAGTAATCCCTACTTGTGATATCATTTGTCCTCTCCCCGGTGTCTCAAAACTCGGGAAGGGTAATAAGGGCGAATCCCTCGAATGCCGACCAGCGGTACAAATGGGCATTTCTGACCTCGAACCACTACTCTCTTGGAGATGAAGTCAAGAAACATCCATTGGAGTCGATCTTCGCGCAATTCAAAGAAAAAGAGGGCCTAACCTCGTCGGGGACATGTGGCGAGTTCGGACGGTAATTTGTGAGGCGGTCTCATCTGTTGTTTGCTTGATATCTTTGGACTCCCTCGGTCATGTTGAGGTGTTTGATAATCCACCATAGTAGGAACATGATACACAAGTGGATGTACCTGAAATGCTTACGACACATATCCAAGGCTCGGTATATATCCGCTAAGATGATAGGGACAATGTCTAAATACCGAGTCTCCTGATCCTTAGTGACATCGTGGAAGATGGCATGAGCAACTGAGATGACTCGGGTATCTATGGCTAAAGACTCATCCGTTGGGAACACCATAGTACCCAACAACCCGATAGCTAATGCCAAGGGCCTGGTGGCTTCTCGTTTTTTCGTTATCGTGATTCTTCCATTTTTTCCCTCGTTGCCCCATTCCTAAGCCTCGTTAGAACTATTTTGACTCGAGAATCTAGTTGGCAAGACTTCCTAGGCATCATTTTGGGCTTTGGAATGTTTTCTAGAAAAAATTGGCTTTAGGCGAAAATCGTTTGACCGGGAGTTGACTTATGGGTGAACGATTTTTTTTCAAAAATTCATCGATTTCGAGAGGTCGGGATGACCATTTGTGATTGATTGGTGGGTTTGGTTCGGTTCCTAATGCACTCAGTTACGTTTTGGGACTTGGCTTGGAAAGTTGATATTTAGGCCGTCGGGGGTTGACTTGGTCAACGAAGCCTCCGTTAGAAATTCTGAAGTCATGAGTGCATTTGTAGAGCATTTTTATGTATATCTGCATATTTGGTTTGTGTTCGGGAGGTTCCGGGATTGTTCCGGGTGTCGTTTTCAAGTTTGGAAGACACCAGATTTTTCGGGTGTCTGGTGTGACCGCCGCAGCGGTAAGGATGACCGCCGCAACAGTAAGGATGACCGCCACAGCGGTAAGGGTGACCGCTGGAGTGGTGAGGGCGACCGCCGGAGCGGTCGACGAGCAGTTTTTATGTTTTAAAGCCTCCAAAAACCCTTATTTCCTCCCATAACTTCTATTATATTTTCTTACTATCTTGGAGGCGACTTGAGGGGTTTATGGTCAGATTTCTCTTGGAAGTAAGTTCCCTAATTCTAATCTTTTACATTTTCTTTCCTAAGTAAGAATCCATGCTAGAAATTCCTAGAAGCTTAAGATTAAAAAAGGGTTTGTGGGGTTTTTCATAAAAAGGTTTTAAAAATGATTTGGATTCCTAAGTTATAGTTAAATGTTGTTGTTCATGCTAGATAATGTCATATCTAGGCTTGTTAATCATTAATCTTCTACACCAGAGTTGATTTTCGTGAATTAAAGTTAGGGTTCGTAGACCCAAATTTGGAGGTTTTCATATTAATGACAATTTTGAGAATTAATTGAGTATTCCTATGATTAAAGTAATGGGTTTTGACCTTTTAGTATTGGATTTGGTATTTTGGTCATAAAATTTCCGTTTTGCCCTTGAGACCCGTTTTGTCACGACCCGACTAGGGCCGTGACGGGCACCTGGGGCTAACCACCGAGCACCACTCATTCTATTACTCATCCTGCGTTCATTCATATTTCTTATGCTTATAATCATAGAAAAACTATTTTCATTTGAAACATATTTACTTTATATACATAAGCCCTTCAGCTATCAAAATCAAAATAATGTATATACGTACGAGGAGAAACTGTGAGACCATACTACCCACACATACGCATCTACGAGCCTCTGCTAGAGTGCTAGACATAGGGACGGACAGACCCCGTCATGCTCAAGACATATATATACACAAAAGAATAATCAATGGCACCTCCGGAACAATGGAGTGCTCTCAAGTCAGCTAATAGCTCCTACGAGTCTGGATCACCTCCCTGTCTGCCTGTGGGCATGAACACAGCGTCCAAGGAAAACGAACATCAGTACGAACATTGTACTGAGTATATAAGGCATAAACAATAATAATACGTCAATGAAATAAGGAAGCATTAAATGAGAAGCAATCTGTAACTGACTGTCAATTATAAAAGAAATAATGCATTCTGGCTTACTTAATAATCATCATCATAACATGTATGCATATATGTATAAGCTGCCCGACCATATAGGTACGGTGTGATAATCATTAACTGCGTCCGGGCCTCCCGCGTCCGGGTACCATCTCATGTCGCCTACTAGTGGTGTCCGCCCATGCTATCTAGACATAGTGTATCGTGCCCCCGCCTACGGTGTACGACAAGCCATATAGGCGCGGTGTAATATCATCATTATGTACTCACTATAATACATGCATAGAAACTCAAAGACAATTGTACTTTATCGGGGTGACATAAGGTCGTAAACCCCCGATTTCATTATGGAGCATTTACAAGCATTCTGCCTCACCTTGAAGGAATTAGCATATAAGGTGAGTGTATAAAATAAACAACATCAATGGATTGTAGTTAGTATCATTAGCTTGGTAGAAACATTGTATCATGAACTCTGGAATCTTTAGACTTAAGCTAATCATCATCATTATCGTATTTGTAATGTATCTTTTATCTCCTATGGCTATTCATGAACATGGACTCTTAGTTTTTCCGGAATGTAGGAAATTCTTGAAGAAGGAAGAAAATCATGCCATAAGATTCATGCCTCAGAAAGAAAGGACTAGCCTCGCATACCTCTTTCGTTTAACAATTCTATCGCTTGATTGTCCTCCTTCGATACTCGCGTTTCTACCTTCAAGAAAGTTCGTATTAACATTAGCCAATCGATTATATGAACGTGCTTACTAATGCTAGAGAAAATGGGGCAGCATTTCCTTTATTTATACAACTTCTCCCCCTATTCCATATCAACTCCCAAACATCATAATAACATTCACAATATTATAGGCAACAATCATCATTCATCTACATTATCCACCTTTCTCAATTTCACTTCAATTTCCCCATAGTCGTGGTCATAATTCACTATTACATTCTCTCACGTATAATGCTCATTCCATGTTCTAAATGTCATTCATAACCTATTTACAATCACAACACATCAATAATCCTGACTCAATCCAAGCTTTTATTAAAAAATGACACTATTCCCACATTCATGACTCATTTTCCATATTCTTCCACAATCCAAGTGTTTCAATTCTCAATACCTTAAACAATATAAAAATATCATAAAATTTACCTTAGATAGTGTAGGAATAAGTCTTGAGTGGAAATACCCTTCTTGCACCAAAACCCTAGTTTACCTCCATTGAAATTTCTTGGCTTGGATGAACTTTAATGTGTTTCATACACTTGGTTTTGTTGGTTTGATGAAGTTGATCATTAATTTCTCTTGAGTTCTTGTGGATGAAGAGTGGAGAGGGTTCTAGAGTGTTCTAGAGAGAAGGGAGGTGAAAATGAAATGAATTAATGGACTTGGGTCCCCTTTTTAATAACTTAAAATCTGATCCGTCCCCAATGGAAATATACGGACACTTATACGGTCCGTATAAACTTATACGGTCCGTATAAGTGATCGTGAAATCACCTCATCGTCATCTCAATTCTGTGATCATTATACGGCACATTATACGGTCCGTATAAGTGACTGTATAATCCCATCAGTGAGGGACCTTCACTGTGTTGATTCTGCGGACCATTATACGGACCGTATAACATTATACAGACCGTATAATCGTCCGTACAACCCATCTTTTCTCTGATCTTGTTCTCGTCACTTCGTTTGATCTCCAATCCTTATGAAACCTTCTTAATACTTTTTTAGCACTTCATTAACAATCTAAGGGACGTTATGACTCTTTTCCAAAACATCATTAAGTCATTTTTAACTTGTTACTCGTAATTTCCTTTTCGATATCTATCATATGCCTTGCTTTCTCTTGGCAAACTTTCTTCTCTTACCTCGAATGTCTTTGAAATCCCATTTAGAATCATCAAATGTTATTTCTTACTTATCAAAATATCGTATACATCGTGCCCTTCGTTAGTCTAGTTACTGTACGTTAACAAAAAATTTCGAGGTGTAACACGTTTTTCCTAAATTAAGGGTTGGAATTTAACCCGAATAGAAACTAGCCAATATGGGTATCATTATTCATGGTTTCTTACAGAGAATTCATATGTGATAGATTTTGATTATTTGAAGATGCTTCGAAAGACAAGGCAACGTGTGGGTTCGTGGCACCTGTTCGGCTGTCAGGTAGGTTATGGCTTCTCTTTCGGTAGACTTCGGTTAGTTTCCCATATTTGTGTATTAGAAGGAACGGAGAATGCATGTGTAGGAATTGGAGATTTGGGATGGAATCCTAGGATGGTATTGATGTGTGATTGTGTGTTCGGGCTTGTGGCCTGTAGATTATTTAGGATGTATGATGTGGCTTTCTTGAAAATCGGTGAATTTTATGTGACTTGGGAGTAGCGGGTGATTCATATTTTCTGTGTCTAATGATGAGAATTCCCGTAATATTTGATTATTTGTGTTATGCCATCAATAGTTGATCTAGCTGATAAATGGAAGGATAAAATATACCAACGATTGTGACTGAGTTCTAGATTGAGTTGTGACGAATGATTGTGAGTGTAGGGTGAGATTACTTTTTCTAAGCTAATAGGATGATTTAGAGAAGTGGTAATAATGTATATCGATTTGATTAACCTGTTGTGTGTTTGGGACTAGCCACCCCATTGTGTTGTGATTTGATGATTGCTCTAATGTCTTTGGTTTGATGCCATGAGTTGTTGATAAATATTGGATTATGTTATCGTCTTGATTACGATATATTGTTGGCATACCCACTGTTGGTATTTGTGATTCGGATATATTGTTGGCATACCCACTGTTGGTATTTGTGATTCGGATATATTGTTGGCATACCCACTGTTGGTATTTGTGATTCGGATATATTGTTGGCATACCCGATTATTGGCACTTGTGATATTTATCAGACTGTTGATGTTGACCCATGCATCACACGCATTCTCATCCATTAATGATACATTGTTGATATCCTGATTATAATCGATAAAACTCTTTTACTTGAGTGACGTGAGATGGCCGATGTCCGATGTTTATCCCGGAATCATTGATTGAGTGAAGTTGATACTTGATAAAACTCTTTTACTTGAGTGACGTGAGATGGCCGATATCCAATGATTAGTTTTGGAATCGTTGATTGCATGGCCGATATCCGATGTTAGTTCTGGAATCATTGATAGTGCATGGACTCCGCGGGTCTCCCAGAGGGGTGCCGGTGAGAACCCCCCGTGGGCAAAGATTCAGGGTCCCGTCTGTCTATTGGGAAAAGATCCGGGATGGGTGGCACTTAGACTTTGCGAGTCACGCTAGGTTGTGCTACCGTGACGTCGATATTTTCGTCCGGAGGACATGTGTACACAACATTTGCATGGCATTGCATTGCATTCATACACTATTGCATTGCATTGCATTGCATTCATACACTATTACGTTGCATTGCATTATGATTTGATTTTGAGATGTTTGGTGTTGTACTTGTGGTGTTGGATTCGGACTTGATATATTCAGACTTGGCACATTTGGGATTAGATGCTTTACTTAGGCAATGACGTGTACTTGGATCTAGATTTATTGATTGAACTTGTTGAAGTATCCCATAGACCGTTCGTAAAATTAGTTATATGTTTGGTCTCTATGTGATGTAGGATAACGGGTGTCTTAATGATGACTTGACTACTAGACAAAACGAACGATTTAATTATATGTGAGTTGCGAGATTATTGTGAGATTGACAGGTGATTATTAGGGTGAAGTTAATGATTAAAAGGTATTGATGTACAGTGTGTGGCAGATAGACGTATGACTTGATTGGGTTGTTATCATGTTTATCTGTGAATTCTTTTACTGATATGTGTTTCTAACCATTGTCGGCCTATGATACTTACTCAGTACGCGTGGATTGTACTGATATTGCACTTGCTACCCCCTTTTTGGGGTGTAGATTGTTTCAGGTGGTTGATTGTGATATGAAGCGGAAATGTGCGGTGCCTATCTGGAAGGCCTCCTCCCATTTCATTCCAGGACAGAGGTTGAGTCTTAGAATGTACTGGTAATCTGAAATCATTAGTCGCTCTTGTGCTAGTCTAGACTAGGTCATGGGAAGTTGGATTGAGTCTGTAATCATTTATTTATTGTAATCTCTTAAATACTTGAGTTTATGGGAAATATTATGATGTTCCGCTGTTATTTCTAAATATCTATTGGTTTAAATGAATCATCTTTATTTAATTGATGTGTTATTCAATGAGAGGGTTCGCCTACCGAGGTGGAAAAGGTAGGTACCCGCGCGGTCCTAAAATGGGTCGTGACATCTCAACTTTTGAATTCCTCTTGATACAAAGCGAACCCTGTAGCATCCCCAAACCATCAGTACAAATCTTTGAAGGCTATGGTGGGGCTATGTGCCCAAGGTGCTTGGGTAAAAAAAAAGGTATTTTTGGATTTGGCCAATGGAAGGCTTTTAAGGGAAAAGTAGGTTATGATCGGGTTTGCGTCTCCTTCTCAGACAGATTCCATTGCTGTCTATGGAATCCCTAAGTTCTTCTAGGGTTGGACTCATCTCGATACCCCAAACCGAAATAACATCTCCTTGTCATCCCAATATCCGGCTAGCACTTCCATTAGTTCTGATCGACCCTTCATAGTCATGATCGAGGGTAGGTGTCCTAAGAAACAACTAATGGTTTTTCGGTGCGAATCACCCAACCATTCCGACCAGGCCTTAAGC
This sequence comes from Lycium ferocissimum, assembly GCF_029784015.1. NCBI lineage: Eukaryota > Viridiplantae > Streptophyta > Magnoliopsida > Solanales > Solanaceae > Lycium > Lycium ferocissimum. The sequence goes on from NW_026725565.1 coordinate 47,990, forward strand.
AAATCAGGCGCCTCAATGACAATGTTAAATTGGATTCTTCTTTCCAACTACAAAACAAAACACCGTTAATATTTTCCCCCTTCCCATAGGGCTAATGGTTCAACGCATAGGCACAAGCATGTTTCCAATTAGCATATAAATGATATGCGGTGTCTTCGGGTCATAGACCGTCTAGAAATGGGGTAGTCTTCTTAATGAGCCTTAGGTAGGTCTCAGATACCCAAGACTCATCTAGGTATGAATGCTATAGCTCAGTAGGGATTTGGCTTGCTCTATCCTAGTTATCACTAGAGTGGGTTTTGACAAATGACGTTGGTACCCGAGCGGACTACTGGGGTTGAACCATTGGGGCCGTTGGACGTCCACGAACCAACCTCGCCTTGCAACGGTTCCAAAGAAATGAATTTGGTTTTATAGTGACGGGTCGACCACGGGATCTGCAGAGTCGCCTTTGAAGCAAAGTGTAAAATAAATGCCAGGAGTGGCGGAGTTTATGATATCCATGCAATGACATTATAAGTGCGGGAGAGTAAGCACATAAACAGTTCAAGAAAATAATTCACATTGTATTGGAATCCTTATGGTTAGAACCTTAAGTTCCTAACGGAGTCTCCATCTGTTATGGTTTGCATTTCGCGGGCGGGGTTAGCGCTCAGAAAGCTACTAGGAGATAGTTGGTGCTCTTTCGGACTTTGTTTTCGAAAAAGAGTCGCCGCCTAATTTTCAGGAAATTAGAAAAATCGAGTTCAAATGATTTATTCAAATGCAGTGAAAAAGCCTTTGTAATTCATAGTTCTAGGTAAGGGTTCTGGTGATCCCCTAGGGAAGGTGTTAGGCACCCTAATATTAAGGATCCGTATTATATGGTTGACCTTCGAATTCCAATGTGTGAATTATACATGAACTATTTATTTCATGTTTATTTTCCCGCGTTCATAAAAAGACTGTCGTTTGGCATATCATTTGGGTTTTCGAAAGAGTTGAATATATTCCATTTATATATAGGGCACTTCAGGCTTTGGATTTATAATATCCGGATAAAAGTAGTCTCCTTTTGTGTATAAGGATAGTATATTTTGCTTATAAAATTGCCAAATTGTTTTGGCTTTGTAAATACATATAAGTATATGTATTTCTCTTTTTATGTCCATGCATAACCCATACATCTTGTTCTTGGTCAAGTTGTATAATACTCTGGAACATCCTATGCTAGAACCTCGTATTTACAAATGCGTTTCATACATTTGAATAAATCCGGTTTATAGAAATGATTTAACTTGTGGATACGTATATGTTATACACATATAAAATTGCTTTTAGTTTAAGTTGGGTTTGGGCCCCAAAATGTGTGTCCTGTAAAAAGGATATCTCAGTTTGGGCTTGGTCCCAAATCTCCATTTAAGTTTTCAGAAAAAATTAGCGAGACTTGGCTTAAAATCCTTTTTTTCCATTGGGCTTGGCCCAAAATATGACTTGTTTTGCACCATTTTAATTCAAAGTCTTGTCTCCCTTTAATACAATCCAAATTTTATATCATCTTGCAATCTTTTCTTTTGTTGAAAATCTTGTTTGAAAATAACATCCATGATATTTACAAGGTTTTTTTCTGAAAAAATCATTTGGCCTTTTCAAATTAAGCTTGTATTGTTAAATCGTTTTGTTGTCGAGTTTTCAAAAGCAGTCACGTTATTCTGGGGTTTTAAAAATCATTCGGGGACTTAAAGTCTACTAAACGGTATAAGCACCGTTATCCTAAGACGACTAGTTCTAATCATAATCGATTCCAATAATAATGTGTTTTCGACAATTAATACAAATACAACACCTTAAAATATGAGAAATGAAATAAATATTGAAGGAAAGTTAAGCTAGGGGCGTACCAAGCCCCTATTTAACCATTTTAACCCATGGTTGGGCCTTCAATGCTCGTTCATATATATTAGCTTCCATTACTCGCCTTCGCAAACTATTTGATACCAAAGAAGTGACCTGTTGGGCCTTGGCCCAACATATTTGATTTTCACCGGCTTAAGCGGCCCATGCAGTAGAGGAGAAGAGGGAAAAAAATAGGTTAGAAATTGTTTAATGCCCTTATCACAAATATATACGCAGAACATATACACAAAGAAGGCATATACATATACGTACAAGTAATCCCAGAAAAGTGGGCCTGGCAGCCCAATTATGCTATCAGATTCTACCCCAGCCCATTTGTTTCCCCTTTCATATCTATTGGTGGCACCGTATCGGAACTGGTTGCAAGCAACTCTTAATCCCTCCATGTTCCACCTTAATACTAAGGTTCAATTTAGTATCAGTCATTGACTTAAGTTGGCCGTACTGGACTGGGTTGCAAGCAACTCCAAGTCTTTCCAGACTTCCCCTTAGTCTTTGACTTTATTAACCACCTAATTAGCCTTTCAGTTAAATCAATGACATGAAACTTAATCTAAGGCAGATCCTAACTAAATGACAATTCAACAAGAAGGGTTGTTGAACAGGTTTCACTCTCATATGACCTCAAAACAGTATTTGACATAGACCACACCTAGCATCATATAGGCCCTTCCAGGTGTTTATAGCTCTAGACAAGATGAACGACACAGCAAAGTACAAAATGCAGTAAACTCAAGCATATAAGGATATCTCTAGGCAACTCTTGTATACCAGTATCAACTATATGAGCAAGGAATGTAAAGAACTCATAAGGCTATTACACCATTTCAACTTAGGTCTACCTTTAATAATTTTTCAAATTCCCCCAAAGAAAACAGAAGCAAAACAATAGCTCCAGGATAATTAATCAGTTACTAATTGAGACAGTCTTACTAAAATTTTATTTCCTCTTTCAAATCCCACAAGGCACGGGCATTAAGGGACCAGTCTTAAGATAATACATTGACATATTATTTTTTTTGACCTAGAATGACCATTTCCATGTAGAAACGAATTCATTTTGGGCACACTACAATGATGGGGTAGGAGATCAGATGTGTATCTATTGCAAACAGTACCCCTACAGACTTAAAGGCATGCCATGACACTTTTTATTTTGGAGAAGAGCTAATAGGGGCCAAGTAGGACTTAGCCCTTTCTCAATCTTCATTCTAAGGTGTCTTGAGAAGGCTTCCTATGTCATGGAGCTCTTAGCTTTGCACATTTACACACACCACCCTCCTATCCTATTATTAAACATACCATGTTATTCTTGAGAGGTGAATAACTTTGTTATGCTTAGACTCTTCAAATGAACTATTTTAACTTCTTTTACCCAAATAGAATCTAGATGGCCCTACATATTCCATCTAGTGCTAATTTTAAACCAAACAGTATTAGCAGACCCTTCCCAAATGTTAACTATAACACAACACACCTAACTCAATCATCTCCATTTCCCTCAAGGGCAAGTAAGTGCCTTTAACAGTTTAAGATGGTATGAGAATGCCTTAAAAATTCTATCTAAGGCATCCTTTCTAACAGTTTTCACATCATTTGAACTAATAGCTTGGCAGGCAAGCATGAGTAACTCATGGCAATGGTCAAAACTCAACAGGCAAATAAGTAACATAATCTAGTTATGTAGAATTGTTTAACTCAACCAGAAATAAAACAAGATTAAAGAAATACATTAGAGAGGAAATGGTGCAATACAACAGGTTTTACTATTCATGACAGTTCCCCTCTCAACTCCATGCACTCATATTATCAACATTAGGCTAGGTGGGTTAGAACAGGCCGGGTTCAGGGTATATATATTATCCTTATTCTTTGATTTTTATAAAGGACAGACCCATAGTAGATCAATGACTTTCATCTTTAACCATTCCAACCTTTTAAGACTAGTTGCCCAATTTTTGTGAAATAGTATCAACACACATACCATATAGACATGTTATTAGCCTGTTTAGCCTTTAATCCTTTTCTTAAGACTATTATAGAGGTTTTAGCATCCTAAATCGAAATTTAGGCCAAAGCAGCAATTCTTAGACTCAAGCAGTTCTACTTTCTTTGGTTGATTATCCATTTTAGTAACCGGAAATCTTATTATAGTTTTAAAGCTCATTCTTCTATTACCAGTATTACCAAGTCCTTTTTAAGGCTTAGACATGAATCTGATATAGAGGAAAACAAGGTCTGTGACATAGGCAAGCAGATTAATTCCTATTCAAGTGACCAGTTATCTCATTTATAGTTGATATGATATAGTCTAGGTATTCTAATTTAGACTTAGCGATGCCATAGTTTCAAGATCCTATACTATCCACTAGTGAGCAATTTCAAAGCATTTTCCGCAAGCAAATGAGTTTTAACTTTAACCTTTAATTTTTAGTTTCCATATCATATGTAAGATCTTTGATCATTTCATATTCACCTTAGTTTGCAACAACCAGACCATTTAAAGACATATTTAAGCACATTTGGACACAAGAAGATTAATTATACCACCCCAAACTAGATTATCAAGACTAACAGCCAACCAAACAAGCATAAACCAATACAAACATATACTTACGCTATTAACAGACTCACACCGACATTAAAACAATATTAAAACAGTATTAGCACGTCTAAACTAAGCAAAAAATTGAAGAAAATTAAAGAAAAAGCAAAGACAAAACAAAGAATTACCTTTTGTTGGTGCAGCCGGGGCAAGAACAAATTTGAAGCCTTGTGCTTCCTACTCCAATCTTAGCCATACAGGAAGCAAAGCAAATAAAAATTTTAGGCTAAAACACTTAACTTCAAGAGCTAAGTCCTAAAATTTTTACTTGAAAATCCAAATTCGTGTTCTAATGCTCAAATCAGGATTCTTTTCTGTCTCCTCCTTTTTTGTTGAGATTTGGGGGTTCTATAAATAGAACCCCAAAATTTGAGTGAAACCCTAAATTCCCGATGTGGGATTTTTCAAAAAACTATGAGAGTTTTGCCTTCGAACTACAAATCAACGGCTAAGATAAGCTTGAATCAACTGTGAATGGTCCGATTTGGACCTATTTGAGCCGATCTCAATGGAATGCAAACCGACCAATGAAAATCACAAATTCGAAGCCACAAGACAACAAAGATCATAATGCATTCTCAGTGTATGACTGAAAAAATGACTTAAAGAAAACAAAAAATGCTAGAAATTACCTGTTTTGGTGGTATTTTGGTGAGAGAAGGGTGGAGAGAGAACGGTGCAATAAATGCCTTGCTCTATTTGGCCATGGCAAGGACTGAACGGGTTGTACCCTTCCGAAACATTACCATTTTTGGCCGGCGACGAGGAAAGAGAAAAGATAGGGCGGCGGCTAGGGTTTCAACCCTAGCCAAGTATGATTTTTGTGAAATGGGGGAAAAGGGCAGGGTTCGGCCATATCTTGGCTTATATATCAAAGGGGTGTGGGTCGGGTCAGTCTCTTTTGGGCTGGACCCGGCCAAAATTAAAATAAGGCCTGATTTGATGTATATATGCCTATATATATGTCGTGTATATCATTAATGTATACATGGTATATACATCGTATTTTGGGCCACATTTTAAATATTATGAACATGAAACAATTTTTTTTCTTCATTTTAGCAAAGTCAAATTGCCCTAATCATAATCATATAATCATAACATTAATTAAACGCTTAATTCAAATGATTAATTACTAAGAATTAAATTACACTCATTATTTTACTTAATTAATTCAAATCCCATGACTTTTGACTGAGTAAAATACTTAATAACTAATTGCAGATACTTGAAATAGATGACTCGTAATTGTTTTACTATTTTTGAGAAAATAAACAAATATTTCTTGAATTTCTAAAAAAAAAAAAATAAGATACAATTGCACTCTCGTCGGTGTTTTGCCAAATGTAATGGCAAAATGTCACCGCGATAATTTTGTAGACTCAGATTTGATTTATGAAATGCATATTCTACTCTGTCTGTGATCCAAGGACTCTAAATAATTAAATAAAATTATCGGAGGTCAAAAATTAGGTGTCAACACTTACGAAAGACCAAGATTTACTTTTTGGCGTCTTCTTCAAATTATCAAGCATTGCAACAAGCAATCATTATGTTGAAGCAGCGCAACACTATTTCGATATCATTACATCAACTTATCAAATTCTTGAACCAGGTTTTATTGTTCTAACTTTATCTTATATTTCATTGAAAATTTGTCATTGTTGATATTCTTATTTCATAATTAAATATTTTTGTTTTAGTTATTATTAGAATTTTTTCAATTTAAATATGTCAACTAGAAAATATGAATCCGATTATGCAAAAAGAGAGATTGAATGAATTGGCTATATTATCAATTGAAAAAGATTTTTTAGAACAAATAGATTATAAAAATAATAATTAATGAGTTCGCATCTAAAAAACCTAGAAAAGTAGACTTTAAATAAAAATATATATGACGATCTTTCCTTTATTTTTATTTTTTTTTAGAATTAGGGCCTTTCTATGAAGTTTGGCCCCAATCTTGTTGAGACGGCCCTGACTTTACCCAGTTCTTTCTTTTCCTTCTTCTCATATTGCATATTTTTTGCCCTCCTTTCTATTTAATCTGGACTATACAGCAAGCTTCTTTAGGTTTCTGATTGTGGAATGCATTTATCTTGTGACTCTACAGATTTTGCTTTGTCCGAATCTTTTTAGCGGCTTTTTTTGATAATTTCATCCAAAACAGCAAGTCAAAAAATTTTGAATATCCAAAACTCTAATTCTGAAATTACACATAGCTTTATAAACTCGACATGGTAATCACTAGGTTTGCTTCAAAATTCACAAGGATTAACACTCATATCTCAAATTAAACTTATTCCCCCGCTCTTGACACTCGTGAGATTATATGCTATCTGTTTAAGTAATTTAAATCTTACCTCATAAAAAATGACGTCGATTAGTTCAGGTTTAGTTAATCTGGTTTGTATGACTGATGAAACAACAACCATTTTATACTAGCTTCGCACTTCATGTACAATTTTTTATGGGACTTATACTGTAACTTTATTTGTCCAGATTTCATATATGCATGTTATGCTAACGTATTAGTGCTGTGTTACCTGAATTCTTACATGCACATGTGCTCTTAGTTTGCATATACTTTTTGTGATTTGTATTAAATTTTTTTAATTTTTTAGTCTAGGCTTGAGAAAGAAATCGGAAGATGTAAAGTTTTTCAGTTGAAATAGTGGTATGTACCGTTGTATTGCAAAGCTCCTTTTTTTTTTAGTAACTGGTACTGTATTGTAGAGCTCCATTAATGTTTCATTATTGAATTAACATATATAATACTAAAGAAGTGTTGCCAAAATGTAACAACAAGCAATTACGCGGCATAGTGTATATCGATAGAATTTTCTTACTCAATGAAGATTAAAACTTTTAGTAGAGAGAAAATAATGCAATTTAGTTTTTTCTCTATTTTCATGAAAAAACTTCCTTTCTGTTTCAGGTTAGAAGAGGGAGAACATACTAAAGAGTTTGGTGCTTCCAAGACATTCTTTAAGGATGGTAGAAGGTAGCTTCTTCCTTAGTTCCAGTTGTTTTTTTCCAACTATTGAATGATGTATTTTTTTCTCTTCATCATGTTTATGAGATAATATTTACATGCATTCTTGGAAAAAGTTGAAATATATTATTTAAGATGTAAACCTTGATAGCAGTATGTGAAGATTTGGCAGAACCGTTGCCAATTAGACACCAAATAGTTGAAAATATGAAGAAAATAATTTTGGACTACTTAACCTCATATGTTGCTATACTATGATAGAAAATTAAAACATCAGGTAATAATAGTTAAAACTCTGCAATGCATTTAGCTGTAACAAAGGTTGCAAAAATAGTAACAGAAAGTTCTCTAAATTGACATCTTAATCCATAATTGATGTCACAAAATTTAGACTACTCTATTATGGTTCAAATCTTTCAGACTATAATTTTTTTTTTTTTGGGCCATTGATATATTGTTATCTTGCTCATCGCAAAGCTCAAATTGATACTACTTTATTGTATTCATCAGCTTGTTGCATTTACCTGTTGCTAGCAATAGAAGCAGTTTGACTATTGTGATCAATACTACTGTAGAGATTGTGATTCTTGACAATATCATGAATTGTGAGTATGGGATATGGGAGCAGCTTGGGTTGTATAAAACAGGTTTGTTAACCTTTTTTCTTTATTAATTGGTGTATTGGAGAGGCGTAGTGTAGTTTTAACTTTACCTTCACTTCTTAGTTTAAGAACTTGAGATAGCAATAAAGAGATGGTAACTCTTTTCCTCCTGTATTTCATTTTTTTTTCTTTCTGGTGTTTAATCTTTCTGCTTTGCGAAAATCAGATTTTAGGAGCAAAAATCGTGGTACATGATCCCTATCCTAGAACAAGTGACGAGCCCTATCCTAGAACAACAGAATTATTGTGATCTCTGGACATCATATGAAACACAAGCAGCTCAAAACCTGTAATCCAGTAAATTTGCTATTTCAGTTTATCACAGCGTGTTTCTTCTGTTGAATCTTATTGTTATTGCACGGTAGTCCATTGTGTATGCTGGAACACGAACAATGTGATAAAAGGTATGGCTTTAATAAGTTTTATCAAAAAGATATGTCTTTAATCAAGTTAAGGTGGATTAAGGTCTAGCCTTACTCAAGTTTAACGGTGTCCTAACTCCTTATTCTTACAATCTAGGAGCAATACATTTTTCAAAAGAAGCATAAACTAAACACAAAAAAGTAATACCGTCAGTATAAGTGTTGGGAAATAATGATCCCACCCAGGAATAATATCCACGTTAAGTAGCAAGAGTAAGAGAGTAACGGCGACACCAAATCTTTTAACGGGATAAAATATAATATTCGAGCGAAGCAATATAATATCACTATTACAACTTGGTAGTGTCAAGAGACTACTACACCTTCAAAAGAAACAACACTCTTTATTACACAACTCACTACAATATTACTCCCACTCTCTATTTCTCACAGACTATAGAAAATAGCCTGCGGATTACTCTCTACTCTCTATTGCTCTCTCTGTGTTGGTGTGTTTACAATGAGCAACGAGTAGCTCCTTTTATAGGCAGAAAAGCTGCCCAAACGACCAATGAAATTGGCTTGTTATCAATTTGGTTATGCAATTGCTTTTGCAAGTTGCATTTGCAATTTGCCCATAACGTAACTTGTCCCCAAGTCAGGCGCCCACAATTGCCTTCTTTTCTTCCAATCAAATTTCTTTGTTCTTTATTTTTTCTTTTCTTTTTATTTTCCTGATTTTAGTTTATATTAGTTTAATTATTTATTGAACCCCACAAATCTCTCCCTTAATTTTGATTTTTCTTCTTCATTCCAAGACTTGATCTCAATCTCTGAAAGTCTTCAAATTTGAGAGGCTTTGTAAAAATGTCTGCGACTTGATCGTGAGATTTCACATACTTGAGTTCTACCTCCTTTTTGGCAATGCATTCTCTGATGAAATGATACCTTGTGTCAATATGCTTGCTTAGATCATGGTACACCGGATTCTTAGCAAGTGCTTGCGCCGATTTGTTGTCAACGCAAATCGCGTGGCTTCAATTTTTGGCAAATTGAGCTCCTTCAACAATCTTCTCAGCCAAATAGCATGACACGTACATGATGTTG
>NW_026725566.1:0-5000 GCF_029784015.1 Lycium ferocissimum
GACCTTACATACCTTCAACTATAGTCATCCCTCATGATACCGCAGGCAACTCACCAATACACTAGTCTACAAAGATGAAAAATAACCTTTGATAACATTAAGGACATAATAATAGCCGATGAGCGACAAGCTTGTTTTATACAAAGATGGGCAGCACCTTGATATTTGGGACAAATATCTATGTTTCGTGCCATTTTACATCCTATTCGTATGACTTTTATCGCTTAGTCTATGATGAAATCATCGTATTTGAGCTTATGTCGTTATATTTCATATGTATAGGTGCGATGAAGACAAACTGTAACGACTCGTTTAGACGTTAGAGTGTTCTGACCCATTTAACCGTGTTGACCCTTTCCTCGAGTCCCGTTAGTACGACCTATGACTTAGTGAAGCCATTGGTTTTAGTCCCAAGGCGTTTAGGGATGTTTTGAGTCTCAAGTAAAGGCTTAGTTTCATAGTGTTGGGGTTGACTTGGTCAACACCGTATTAAAATGATCTCTTTTGAGAATTCCGAGATCACGGGTGCGTCCGTAACATGGTTTACAATCAAAACGCATATATGGTTTGTGTTCGGGAGGTTTCGGATGAGGTTCGGAGGCTAAAAGGAAGTTTTGAACAAATCAGAAAGTTGGGCACCCGCTATAGCGAAGGGGGCACCGGCTGTAGCGGGTGCACTGGGCAGAATTTCGTTTTTAATGTCTTTTTTTCAAGTCTTTCCCATCATAAACCCAAAAACACTTCCTTAGAATGTGAGAGGCTATTTTCCTAGGGCTAGGGTGAAGTTCCTCCTTGAAGGTAAGTGCAAACCCTTATGTGATTCATTATCATTCCCTCTTCAAATCCCATGACAAGCTTAAGCTTCATTAATGATGGGTGAAAGATTAGTACCCAAGAATTGATGAAACCTTCAATAGTTGAAGGATTGGGGAGAGAGCAATGGGAAATCATTCACAAGTACTTTGGGGTAAGATTCTAACCTAGTATTCATTATTTATTTGTTGATTATCATCATCTCATAGTCATCCTACACACTAATTATGAAGAATCCTAGGGCTAATTAATGTGTTAAGAATCCTAGGGCTAATTAATGTGTTAAGAATCCTAGGGCTAAAAATAGAAAAGATGAATTTGAATATCTTGTAATGAATAGTATTCTATGAAATTAAGATTGAAGGTTAATTAAATGATGGGTAACATAGTTGTGCATTAAATTTTTCGTTTTACCCTCATGAACCCGGATTCACATTGCAGGAGTATTTTGGGCATTTTTCTAAAAGTATAGCAATATGGGTATCGTTGGACTCGTTTAGACTCATAGAGTACTATTTTGACTATATTGTATGTGAATTTTCAATAAAATTACAGTTTTGCCCTTATGGCTCAGGTTTGGCTATTTTGGGTCCATTTTTGGGCTTTGGGTAAAACTATGGCAATATAGGCATCCTTAGATTCGTATTCTGACATAGAATTTATATTTGATAGATGTTAATCATTTTGAGGTTCTCCAAAGAGGAAGTCAAGGCTAAGGTTTGGCGATTCGAGACTGTTGCTCGGCATTCCAGGTAGGTTACGGCTTACTTTAGTTAGACTTTGATTAGCGAAACGTATGTATTGTGTAGAATTAACGGGAGAAAGCATGATTAGGTCTTCATACATGGTGTTTTGGTTGGATATTAGCTAGGTTGGTATGACTTCTGATTTTGTGGGCTCGTCGCCATTACTTTATGTACTGAAATATGAGGTGTAGTTGTATTCATCTTTTGTAGCGATTCGGGATGGATTTCTATTAGGTTGATTGTTGTTGATGGTGGCTCATTGCCCTATTTTTGTGATTATACTTATTACCTAAATTATCGTGGTGTACTCAATTCTCTCTTATTATGACACATACCATCGGAGAAAGGAAGGATACTGAGTCTAGGCCTGAATTGTGATTTATATATTTATGATAGTACATAGATGAACACTTGATGTATGATTTACTGTTGATGATAATATATAGAAAAATAGGGCATCTTGGTGATACAAGACTTAGTTGTGAGGCGTACTTGCTATATGTGAAAGTAAAGAGGGACATAGACTCTTATGTTGGTTAAGACGGATTGTATGATTCATTTTATGGTTGAGTTGATCTAATTCTTGATCTGACTTGTGGCTTTGTGACTTGTACCTTCACTGTTGCTTTATTGGTTTGCATTGATTTACCATGTTTACACTCATTTATGCATTCATGCACTCATACATGATGGAAATAGTTCAGAAGACTTGTGGCATGATGCCTTGTGTTTGATATTGATATTGCTAAGTGTTCATAGTCCATACATACTAATGAACTAGAATACGCTGAGACATACATTGTGATGTGAAATTAGTGAAGAAGTTAATATAATCATCTTGTTGAACTTGTGATACTATTTGATACATGGTACTTGATGATTTGAGCACGGATAATAAGAGGGCAGGAAATACCGTTACGTACAGATATATGGAAAGGCACATATGTGACCTAGATTATGGCTCATAGTTCGAGGTTCATTCTGAAAATGAGAGTTACATTGACATGGCCTGCGTCCGAGGTTCATTCCGGAGTGAAGGTTTATGCTCGGGTCTGGGGAGTGAGTCCGGAACGAGTGGTACATGGATTCCATGGGTCCCCTGCAGGTCATGACTACTGAGCAATGACATCAGTTAGCATGTGTGTACAGTTCGAAGGATTGGCCAGTGCATGGCATTGCATTGCATTGCACATCATCATATTTTGCATTGCACATCATTACATTTTATTCTGCAATATTTTATGCTCATTTGTTTTTATTTTGGTAATCGTGATATAATTATGACCATTGACTGAGTTAAATTGTGGATTAGTGACTCTACCTAGGGAAGGAACTTGGACTTGTGATTATCAGGTGAGATTATTGAAACTTGACAGACTTGTGATTTGGAAGCTTCATCTTAGGCTGTGACTCCATTATGGGATATTCTGTGACTTGGATTTGAGTGTTAAGTGTCTATCTGTTTATCTTTTTGATTTTATACTTATATGCGTGAACTAATCTTAGTTGGCCTATGATGCTTACCGGTACATAGTGTTTGTACTGATACTACCTTGTTGTACCCTTTTGAGTGCGATTGTGTTCCGGAGATTTCATCCGGACTACATCTCTAGCTTGAAGCTAGTTTGCTCGATCGAGATCAGAGTGAGCTTATCCATGCCATGCCACTGAAGATCTCTCTTTTCGGATGTCTACTTTCATTCCGAGACATTATTTGTTATTATAATTGAGATATACTTCATTCTTTAGACATTGTTGGCTAGAGTCCTTGTACGATGACTTTCAGATTTTGGGGGTGTAATAGTTAGATTTCCGCACTTATGTTATCTATTAACTATGACTTGTTTTATTTATTTATTCATTCAAATTCTTGTTAATAAATGATAAAAGAATTTGAAATTAGCTAATGATTAATGGGTTAACGGGTAAGGATTTGCCTATTAGTGATAATAAGGTAGGTGCCCGCATGATCGGTAATTAGGGTCGTGACACAAACCCTGGAAAATCGGGCTAAAAGTGGTTGATTTTGGAGCATATGATGATTACACGAGGTGACAAGTCGAAGACCACAAGTGGTGAACTAAAAGGAAAAAAAATGAACTAAAGGAAGCATACGTGCCAGCCTCGCGTCGCGGGGCCAGCACGTGAAGGTTGAGTCACGGAAACTAGGAGTCCCGCGATGCATACGCGTCGCGGACCTGGCACGATCAAAATCCAAATTTCACTAAAGGTCTCGTCTTTGGACCCGCGACGCGCAGCCAGCACGGAACGGGTTTAACTTGTCCGATTTTAATTAGGATTTCGTTCTATTCCATAGTTATTAAATTCTTAGACTATAAATACTTATTGGAAGGGTTGAGAATGGCGTCTTTGGGATATTCTAAGACTTGTAAGCCACCGTTCTACTTTCTCTCTCTAGGTTTCTTTTATTTTCCGTCTTTTCAACCCTAGTTTCTTCATGAATTCTTGTTGTTCATTGAGGATCATGAGTAGCTAAACTTCTTAATTCTAGGGTTGTGGCGTAACACTTGAAATTTGGTTTGATGATAATTTCTATCAATTAAATTTTCATATTTTGGGTTGCTTATTTGTTCATGTGCTTAATTGTTTAATTATCTGGCCAATAGTTAGACACTATCTGTGGTGCGTGAATTGGACTTGAGAAAGGGAATTCACGTACGAATGAGAATAAACAGAGTTTGTGAAGTCTTGAATAGCAATATGACATTAAATAGTTGTACGAACCCTTGGACATCAATTGTGCTTAATAAATTGTGGATTGGGTTGAGAAAATCATGAACCACCAACCCAAAGTCCTAAAACATGAACTAGTTAGCTTCTTGATTTTTGTTTTCTTTTGATTCTAGTCTAACTTAGTTAACTTCTTTGTTTTCCTCTTTTGTACATAGTTTGAAGTAAGTGTGGGGTCGGTCCAACCCCAACTTAGGTGTTAATCATGAAAAGGCCTGAAAATATTGGGAAAAAAAATATGGGCCACATAACTCCAAACTTGAAAATATGGAAAGAAATTAAGTGTGGGGTCGTGAACGGCCCCTTTTGTTTTGAAATTTGATTCATTATTTGGTATTATGTTGTTTTACAGGAAAAATGGTTCACCCACTAGGAAAGGGCAAAGCCACCTCCACATCCCAAGGAACAAAGCGAACCCGAGCAAATCCCACACAAGGGAAGAAGTCGGTAAAATCCTCTTCAGGGGGTAAGCAAGAAGGGACTCCCATCCCCCGAGCTCAACCTGGGAGGCCTGCGCCTGATATTGTTGTGGGCCATCATACTTGGTACGCGGACTTTGCCAAAGCCATTCCATTTGGATATATGCACGAGCGGGCTAGTAACTCTGCCACTCTAGAGGAGAAATTCAAGCGTGTGTACAACAAGCTTGTCGAGATGAGGTGGGTGAAAATCTTTGACTCACCGGAGCTG